>NW_006922503.1:284924-286266 GCF_000298275.1 Orycteropus afer afer | reverse complement strand
ATAGTGCCTAAGGCACTTGACTGCTAACCAGAAGGCTGGTGGTTCAAACTCACCAGCCACTCCTCAGAAGGAAGATTGGGCAATCTACTTCTGTAGTGATACCATCTCAGAAACCCAAGGTGGGGTCGCTGTCAGTTGAATTGGACTCAATGGCAGTGTGTTTTTTTGTTTTTGTTTTTGTTAAAGAGGCTATCTCCACCACCACCACCCATTTAATGGGTTTTGGCCCTTTGTCAAAGGTCAGCTGTGCATAGATGAATGGGTCTATATCTGGATTCTCAATTCTGTTCCACTCGTCTATTTGTCTATCGTACCAATATCACACTGTTTTGACTACTGTTGTTGTACAGTAGGTTTTTAGATCGGGGAGTGTGAGACCTCCGACTGTTTTTCTTCTTCAGCTGTGCTTTTCTTATCCAAGGTCTCTTTCCTCTCCATATGAAGTTAGTGATTGGTTTATCCATGTCCTTAAAGAATGCTAATGGAATCTGAATTGGGGTTACATTGAATGTATAGATTGCTTTGGGTAATATTGACATTTTCACAATATTTACTCTTCCTATCCATGAACATTGCATGTTCTTCCATTTATGTAGGTCTCTTATAGTTTCTTGTAGTAGTGATTTGTCATTTTGTTTGTATAGGTCTTTTGTGTCTCTGGTAAGATTTATTCCTAATTATTTTATCTTTTTGGTAGCTACTATAAATGGTGGGAGCTCTGGTGACATAGTGCCTAAGGTATTTGACTGCCAACCAGAAGTCTGGTGGTTCAAACCCACCAGCCATTCCTCAGAAGGAAGGTTGGACAATCTACTTGTTTTCCTTATTTCTTTTTCAGAGATCTCTTTGTTGATATAGAGGAATCCAATGGATTCTATATGTTGATCTTTTATCCTGCCATTTTGCTGAACCTTCTTATTAGTTCCAGTACTTTCTTGCTTAGTTTTTTGTTTTCTATGTATAGGATCAACATGATATCAACATTTTTATAGTACAGGCCAGTGATTTTGTAGAATGTCTTTCAATTTAGTATTATCTGAGATTTCTTCATGGTTTAAATTTAGGTTATGAGTTTTTAATAGGAATATTACATAGGTGACATTTACATCCTAAATTCTGTTTCTAATTGTGATGAGATGGTCTGTAATATAATGTAAGGATTCTATCAGGTGAAGAATTATTTTTGAGGGAAGATTTAGCTATTCTACCTATATCTGGAGCCATTGTTATGTCTCTGTGATCTAAAAGAATGATACAGTCTAACAAGAGCATACTGTAATTACTGTCCTATAGTAATTAGAGGTAATTAGAGGAAGATTTTGGCTCAATATTAAAAAACACA
>NW_006922503.1:282943-284799 GCF_000298275.1 Orycteropus afer afer | reverse complement strand
GTGAGCTCCTTGACTCTAAGCAAGTGCTTGTTGGGGGAAAGAAGGGAGATCATTTAGGCATCAGACAAGAACTGAGCTAGACATCTTGAAAGAATTTTCTAACCCTAATATGTGTTCTAGGAAGGCTGATATTTGGGTTTGCTCCAGCTTTCTAATTGCAAGCAACAGGCAATTTTTTAGTATATTAGTTTAAGGGTATATATATCATATGAAAAGATGCTCAACTTCACTCATAATTAGAGAAATGAAAATAAAATTATGACAAGATGCCATATTTTATCTATGAGATCAAGAAAAATCTGTAAGTTCAATAACACTCTGTTGGTGAGGATGTGTGGAGAAAGACACTCTCATGTATTACTGGTAGAAGTGCAATTTGGTATGCAATCTCTTTGGAGGATTATTTAGCAATAGCTGTAAAAATTACAAATGTATTTTCCCTCCAATAAGCAATTAAACTTTTGTTGTTTTGGTGGTTAGGTGCTCAAGTCGGTTCCCATAGCAACCCTATGTATAACAGAATGAAATGTTATTCAGTTCTGAGCCATCCTCACAATAGCAGATATGTTTGAGCACATTATTGCAGCTTTGTATCAATTCATCTTGTTGAGGGTCTTCATCTTTTTCACTGACCTTCTCCTTTACCAAGCATGATATCCTTCTCCAGGGGTTGTTTCCTCCTGATAACATGTCCATAATCATTTCTAAGGAGGGAGTACTTCTGGCAGTCCTTCTTCCAAGACATATTTGTTCATTCTCCTGGCAGCTCATGGTATATTCAGTATTCTTGGGCAACACCATAATTCAAATGCATCAGGGAATTTATTTGACAGATATACTTGCATATATAAAAAATGGCTTAAGTACAAGGTTATTCGATGCAGTATTGTTTGTAACAGCAAAAGATCGAAAACAATGCAAGTTCCTATCAATAGTTGATGTTAGTTGCCATTGAGTGAGCTCTGATTCACAGTGACCTTACATGTAACAGAACAAAACATTGCTGTCCTGCATTATCTTCATATTTGTTGGTATGTTTGAGTCCATTGTTGCAGCTATTGTGTCAATTCATCTTATTGAGATTTCCCTCATTTTCACTGATCCTCTGCTTTACAAAGCATTAAATCCATCAACAGGGAACTAGTTCGATACATTTTTATTTATCCATCCATTGAAATAGCATGCAGATGTAAAAAAGAGAAAAAGGGAAGTTCTCTATGTACTGATTTAGAAAGAGCTCCAAAACATATTAAGTGAAAAAATGCAATAGTTTTTATATGCAGAAGAGTTTTTATAAGCTTTCTTTGGGATAAAAGGAAAAGGGCTAAAAATCTATATTTGTATGTGCTTGTATATCCACATAGAAACTAAGAACAGTAGTGAGGGGAGATATCTTGGCAGATTGAAAGGCAAGGATTAGAGAATGACTTTTTTCTGTATATTTTTTTTTGTATTTTCCAGTTTTGAATCATATCAATGTATTAAGTATTCAAAAATTATATTTAAAAATTAATAAAGAGAATGAACAGAAAGTGGTAATTTAAAAAATGAATCTATGTTTCTCCTCCTATCTACTTGGAGTTATGAATTTGAGAGGAACTTTCTAGCATTTAGGACTTTTTCTCTGGTAAATATGGTGACATGAGTCCCAAGTATCAAACAGCATTCTCAGCAGTGATTGGGGAAAAAAGAAAGAGAAAAATGTAGCAGACCCTATCAGTGCTCTACTCAAATCCTCTCGTGTCACTTTTATACTTTCTGTGAGCACCCCCATCTCAATTTCTGTGTGCTTAGCTTCTAATGGCCTGCACCTGTGACTCTCTTTGGAGGTCTGCTCTTGGGCTATTTGAGCTGCT
>NW_006922503.1:277322-282548 GCF_000298275.1 Orycteropus afer afer | reverse complement strand
TCTTCTCTTTCCTTGTCCTGCTTCTCCTCCTGGAAACACTTCCTTAATAAATCATTTGCATATAAATCTGTGTCTCTGGATCTCCTGGAGAGCATGACCAAATACATATGGCTTATTAGATTTGGAATGGCTGTAACATGACATTAAATTATGATTTTTCTTAACAGATACAGTTGAGAAATTGGAACATCATTATGATAAATTCTAATCATGCTTGCCTTTCATACATTGCAGATTATACTACAGATACTCCAGATTATACTACATTATGCAATTATTTTATGATGCATAATAATTTTAATACCAACCTTTATAAGCAAATGGGCTCATACCACATCTAATCATATTACCAATTTACTTAACACAAAAATCCTGCCCCTAGGGTCTAGTATTTTAAAAGATTGTAAATGGAATCTACAGTGTTTTCGGTAGACCAATACAGAGGTAACAAAAGAAAAAAACCCATGTCATCTTGAGTTGTCGGCTAACTAGCTGAAGCCTGAGATCTGATTACTCTTATTATTTTTGCATGTCTATTGAAAGATGTCATTAAAACTCAAAGTAGAATACAGCTAATTTCACAACTGCATATTTGCATTTCTTCTCTGTAAAAGCCTACTTTCTCAAATATAACCCAATTTTTACTCTTAAAAAAAGACCAGTTTCCTGTGCAAATTTTTCTATTTCCCCTTTCCCTAGAAACGTAACTTTGGTATCTGTAATTTTCCTGCAGGTAAGGGTTTTTCACCAGGGAGGCATTCGGTTATTAGAACAATCAACCATGAGACCACAGGGGTAGCATTTATCCAGGAATAAAGCGCAGAAGGCAGGAATGGATAGGAAAGAAGGAGGAAAGAAAGTGGTAATCACAGGGAGGAAGTGGAAAGAGTGCTGTTATATTGTGAGGATTGCAATCAACGTCATGAAACAACACATGTATGAATTGCTGAATGGAAAACTGATTCGCTCTGTCAACTTTTATTTTTGGATACTACCTTTTGCCATCCGATCTTGATGTCCCCCATGACCATGGTCCCCAGCCCACAGGCCCACTCTCTCAAGGTGCTTAGTTGTATCTAAGAAGTTATCCTAACTCTGCCCTCTGTTAGCTTTATACTGCATATGGATGTTTTTACAGCACATTCAAATACATATGTAGGAATATCATCTGTCAGTCCTATGTATGGCCCCCAGTATTCACTTATCCATACCTGATCTTCTTGCCTGTCTACCTATGTATCCTCCTGTAGATTAGTGTCTTTGGTTACTGGTAATGCAGTATTGTGTATGCAATAGTACACAAGCTGTACAGACAATAGAGGTAAACACTATTGCATACCCTGTAAATTTTTACCCAAATCACAATAAAAATAATAAAACAAAAAGAAGAAGAAGAAGAAGCATCCACAGTGCAGTAAGAGCCAGAGAGAACATTCTTGTCCTTCACAGGCTTTCAGTCTGAGACAAAAGGATTAACTAACAATCAAATTGTTGCTGTTGTTAGTTGTCTTGCAGTTGGCTCTGACTCATGGTGACCTTATATGTAACAGAACAAAGCATGCAGTCTTGGGCCATCTTCATGATCATTGGTATGTTTGAGTCCATTATTGTGGTTATTGAGTCAATATATCTCATTGGGGGGGGTCACCCTCATTTTAGCTAGCCTTCTACTTTATCAAGGAGCTCTGGTGGTGCAGTGCCTAAGGCATTTGACTGCTAACCAGAAGGTTGAGGGTTCAAACCCACCAGCTGGAAGTCTACTTCCCCTACTTCCGTAAAGATTTATCAGTTCAGAAACTCAATTGGGGTCGCTATGAGTCGGAATTGACTAAATGGCAGTAGGTTTAGTTTTGGTTTGGTCTACTTTACCATCCATGATGTTCTTTTTTAGCAATTGCTCTTTCCTGATGATATGTCCAAAGTAAGCAAGCTAAAGTCTTGCCAATTCAGCCTACTGCCTGTTTTTGTCACCCATGAACTAAGAATACTTGTTACATATTTAAATCACTGAAAATTTTTTTTACAAAGAATAACTATTTTGTGACATGTCAAAATTATATGAAACTTAGATTTCTTTTTTATTTTTTTCAGTGTTTCTAGAAATATTCATAATATAGCTTATTGGCTTAGGCAGTTTTCTAGGTACATGGGACTTACCAGTGCACAAGATATTAAAAATAATTTTGCTTTCATTAAATTTATGTTCTGATTGAGAGAAATAGACAATAAGCAATGCACTTAAGTAACACATTAGGACAATATGGGTTCTATTAAAAAGAGAGAAGAAGAGCAGGATGTGAGTAAAGAAAAACATGGGAGTAGGAATGAGTTATGAAGTGGTTCAGTGACAGAATTCTCACCATCTAAGGGAGAAATTCAGGTTCACTTCCAACCAATGTATCTTATACACAGCCACCATCCATCTCTCTGTGGAGGATTAGTGTTGCTATGATTCTAAACACCACCACTCGTCTGTCAATTTGTCATACTATGGTGGCTTGTGTGTTGTTGTGAGGCTGGACACTATGCCACTGATATTTCAGATACCAGCAAGGTCACCCATGGTGGACAGGTTTCAGTGGAGCTTCCAGACGAAAACAGACTTGGAAGAAGGAAGGGGCCAACCACTTCTCAAAGAATTGTCCAGTCCCTCGAGACCAGAAAAACTAGATGGTGCCCAGCTACCAATGCCAACCACTCAGGAAAGGATCAAATCTGGAGATCCTGGATAGAGTGAGAGGAAAAAACATGGAAAATAATCCAAAAACTCAATAATGACCAGAATTACTGGTCAGATGGAGTTTGGTAAGACCCCCAATACTATGGCCCTGGGATACATTCTGGGCCTGGAATAAAACTCACTCCCAGGGGCTGGCTTTCAGCCCAATAGTAAACAAGATGTACATGCAGACCACTCAACCCAGGATGACACACCCACAAACCCTATGGCAATACATCCCTTAGAGCAATAGACCACAGGGCATCAGAGGGGCAACATTCGCATGGAGGAAATGCAGGACAAACAGGAGTGCATAACTATGAGGGCACAGGGGGAGGGTTACTGAGAGAGGAGGGGAGGAGACTGGGTTAGAGTTGGGGATGGTAAATGGGGAGTGAAACTAAATGTATACGTAATGTTGAATGTAAAACAAACTCTGCTCTGTAAACTTGAACCCACAGCACAATTTGAAAAAAAAAAATTGGCCAGTGAAAACCTTATGAATAGCAGTGAAACATTGTCTGATATAGTACTAGAAAACTTTATGACTAGCCCTGAAATTTTGTCCGATAAAGTGCCAGAAGATGTGCCCCTCAGGATTAGTGGTGCTATGTTTCTAAACAAGTTTCAGCAGATGCATGGTATGGAGAATGCATGGTTAGTGAGGAAAAAAAATGGTCTTTTAGTCCTGGTTCCAAAGCCCAGCCTCATCTGACCAATTTTGGGATTTGCTGTGGAGCCTCTCCCAGGAAATGACCTTCACCCACATTGGCTGGGGTGGGCAACACCTAGTAGTTGACTTTTACTGGGATTGGCTGGTGGGCTCTGCCTGATCTGACCTTTACTGGGATTGGCTGGGAATGCCCCACCGTGCAGTTTACATTTACATGGATTGGCTGAGTGGCCCTCTTATCACCGCCCCTATCAATGACTGATAAAAACTCTAGAACACCAAGGCTCCTATATGGCCTCCTTATCAGGAGAGGAGTGTGTGCCTATGCTATACCCTCCCAAACCAGGTAAACCTGCAACTCAAAGGCAGCAGATGAAGCAGAGACAAGGGTGACAGCATCTCATAAAGACCAAACACCAGCAGAGAGCCAGCAGAAACCTGAGAGGATTGACTAATAGCCAAGCCTCCCCAGTGACATAATTGAATTTTCTGTTTGAAAGTTTTTTTGAGAATTAACATTGGTTTTGGGGAAGGGAAACCAGATCTCCTTTGAGATGTAAAGTAGGTATCTTTTTTGACTGCGAGGCCCCATGCTGGGACCTCTCCCAAACCTCACCCTTTGCATATCTTTGTTTCTGTTTATATCCTTCTTTGTTATTAAAGTTATTATTGTGGTTAGGTTCTTTGCATGGGTTCTATGTGAATGAATGTTGGAATGAATTATCAAACCCAATAGGAAAAGAGTGTTATAGGCAGAACGGCTGGTGTTGGAAATGGTAGACAATCTAGATAGGAAGCCAATTGTCTGAGCCCTGGCCAGGTGCTCAAGCCTGGGTTGCTCAGAGCCTTAGGCAACCCACAACTTCTTATTAACTCTGCATAAAATGGAAAAAGAAAGAAAAAGGTGGACAAATTGGAGAATGGAGGTATAGTTCTACTTTGTCTCATTGTTGTTGTTATGTGCCATCGAGTCGGCCCCGACTCATAGCGACCCCTCCTTGGGTTTCCGAGGCAGTATCACTACGGAAGTAGGATTGCCCAACCTTCCTTCCAAGGAGTGGCTGGTGGGTTTGAACCGCCAGCCGTCTGGTTAGCAGGGAAGTGTCTTAGCCACTATGCTACCAGAGTCTCATAGGAACCAGTTATTTGCTGATTCTTATCTTCAGTGTTATCATTTCAGTTGGAGTCCAAGAATGTTCATCTATTTCACTAAAGCTTCTGGACTAAGATTGAATAGGAAGAAAGGCCTAGAAACCTACTTCCAAAAATCAGCCAATGAAAACTCCACAGACCATAACAGAACTGAGAAGTGTTTTGTTCCATCATGCATGGGGTCATCAGAGTTGGGGGACAACTCCACAGCAGCTAACAACTCACCGAAAAACAAACCAAACTCACTGCCCTCAAGTCAGATACGACTCATAGTGGCATCTCCTTGGGTTTCTGAGGCAGTATCACTGTGGAAGTAGACTGCATAACCCTCCTTCCAAGGAGTGGCTGGTGGGTTTGAACCACCAGCCTTCTGGTTAGCAGTCAAACACAGTAGGCACTACTCCATTAGAGCTCCCTAATAACAATAACAGGAATGAGTTATAACATTCAATAGGGTGTTTATAACAAGACTCATTGATACCACTGCTTTTGCAAATATTTTAAGGTGATGAGGGAAGATTTATTTCTTCCTTTACAATCTATATCTATCTATCTATCTATCTATCTATCTATCTATCTATCTATCTATTGTTGTTGTTAAGTGCCGTCGAGTCATTTCCGACTCATAGTGACCCCATGCACAGCAGAACGAAACACTGCCCGATCCCGCGCCAGCCCCACA
>NW_006922503.1:254742-259549 GCF_000298275.1 Orycteropus afer afer | reverse complement strand
TTTGCTGGTTTTTGTGTTTCTCTAGAGAACCCAATCCAACACACCATTCTTCTCAATGTTATCCACAATTTGTTATGATCCACACAATCAAATGATTTTTTATAGTCAATAAAACACAAGTAAACATCTTTCTGGTATTCTTTGCTGTGAGCCAAGATCCATCTGACATCAGCAATAATATCCCTTGTTCCAAGTCCTCCTCTGAATCCAGACTGCACCTTTGGAAGGTGTCTTTCAATGTACTGCTGCAACTGTTTTTGAATTATCTTCAGTAAGATTTTATTTGAGTGCAATATTAATGGTATTGTTTGATAATTTCTGCATTCTGTGTGATCACCTTTCTGTGGGATTATCCAGGTGGGCCCAATCTAATTACATAAATCCTTAAAAGCAAAGAACTTTTCCCAGCTGAAGTCAGAAAGATATGACATTAGAGAGTGTCAGAGAGATTCAAAGAGTGAAAAGGATTTGATGCACTGTTGTTGCTTTGCAGATGCATGGGGCAACATGATGGGAAATGCAGGCTGCCTTAAGGGAGAGAGACTGTCAGCCAGCAAAGAAAGGGGGACAACCATTCCCTGAACTGGATTCAGCCAGCAAACTGAGTGAGTTTGGATGAAAATTCTTCCCCAGAGCTGCAGAAAGAAATGTGGTCCTGCCAATACCTTGATTTTGGTCTTTTGAGAACCTCAGCAGAGAGACAGTAGAGCTGTGTGGAGCTGGACTTCCAACCAAAGAACTGTGAGATAATAAGTGAGTGTTGTCTTAAGCCACTAAACTTGCAGTAATTTGTTACAGTAGTAATAGGAAATGAATATACCTTCTGTGGTGTAGTAAATTACATTGTGTGACTTTCCTGGCCATAAGCCTTTGTAAACTCCATTGTGGAATTTGCTGTGAGCAACTGAGTAGCTCCTAATTGCTCAAGTTATCCATCTGGGGTATTTCAGTTGGGAGCAGCATGAAGCAGTCTTCTGGGAAGTTCTCTCTCTCTCAGGTGTATAGAATTCTGATGTTGGGATTGGTTAGTTTGGCCACTCTGCCAGTCTCTAAAGGACCCCTCCTAGAGGCAGAAGGGGTCTCTCTGACTGCTGCTTGAGAAAGATGTGCTGCTGAGAGAAACACTCCTGAGAGACACGCACTTGCTGAGAGAGAGATGCAAGGGACACGTGCTGCTGAAAAAGAGATGTGCGCTGCTGAGAGAGAGATGTGAGAGATGCGCAGTGCTGAGAGAGTGATGTGCTACTGAGACTGCTGGCTGCTGAGTGAGACGGCTGGCTGTGAGAGACTGAGTGCATTTATGAACTTGAATTGTAGCCTGTTGCTTCCCTAATAAACCCCTAATCTGTGAGTTCTGTGTGGCTACTGCAGGGAATTATTGAACCCAGCAGAGGTGGTGGGTGCTGTGGGAGGAACGGTTGGTGTCAGTGTTGGTGAAAAGCTGGAGGGAGCCAGCATGTCTGGCCTCACAGGAATAGGGCTTGGGCTACTGATGGTGATTCTGTCTTCTTCTTGTGGGGTTAGAGGAGGTCAGAAGATGTGGCCTCCCTGCCCCTTTGGCACCCTGAAAGTATAAAATACTGTCTGGACCTTTCCAGATAAAGTTGGCCAAGCCTTGATATGGATCCTTGCTACGTAAAATTTGGTCTTCAAACAGAAAGCATTGATATCACCCAGAGTTTGTTAGAAATGCAGAATCTCAGGCCTCACCTTAGACCTACTGAATCATTATCTCCATTTTAACAAGATCCCTAAGTAATTCTTTTGCACGTTAAAATATGAGAAGCACCAGTTCATCTTACTGTTGTCTTAGTTATCAAGATGTCTTAGTGATCTTTGTCTAAATAGAGAGAAAAGCAGAGGTGCACACAAAAATAATCACATTAGAAGAAAGCTGGAAGCTGAACTTAGCTGGCTGTTCCATAGTTACTGTCACAATCGCAAGTATCCTCACCTTCATCCTCAGCATCATTATTACCACATTCATTATCATATCAAAGCAGCATCAAGCGTACATTTCTACTACCTCTACTGCAAATGCTTATTGCATATATTACATGATCTGTCAACTCCCTAGAAGACCACCTCAAGTACCTGTTGATCAAGCAAAGCTAAGTTGACTCACTGCCATAAGATAGAACATACCCTTGATGGAGTCCTCTCACTACTGTCGAGTCAGATCCAACTCATAGCGACCACTCCTTGGGTTTCTGAGGCAGTATCACTACAGAGGTAGATTGCCCAACCTTCCTTCCAAGGAGTGGCTGGTGGGTTTCAACCGCCAGCCTTCTGGTTAACAGTCAAATGCCTTAGGCACTATGCTACCAGAGCTCCTTGATGGAATCTTAGGAGGTCTCAAAATGGGGAAATAAGTAAAGGATAGTTATGGGTGATTTGAATTGGGCAGAGCTGAACCACTCGCTGCTGTGAAGTTGGATCTGACTCATAGGGACCCCTCCTTGGGCTTCTGAGGCAGTATCACTATGAAAGTAGATTGCCCAGCCTTCCTTCCAAGGAGTGGCTGGTGGGTTTGAACCGCCAGCCTTCTGGTTAACATTCAAATGCCTTAGGCACTACACCACCAGAGCATTTTAAATTTGGATTGGACAGCACAATGAGAAGAACTTTGATGAGCAAGCTTGTTACTTAATGTGATGTCGGCTGGGTTTCCATAAAGGTAAACTTTTTCTGTGTCTCAGGTTCAGTCTTCTGTATAATGCAAGCCTTTCTGGAAAGTATACAGATGTCTTAGTTACCTAGTGCTCAGCATGCAGATTGAAGAAGTATGGTGAAAGGATGCAACCCCAATACACAAATTTCCTGATTTTAAACCATGCAGTATTCTGTTGTTCTGCTCAAATGACCGTCTCTAATATATTACATATAACCAAGAAAAAAGTAGCATGTTCTATCCACCTATGTATATGGACTCCTTTTTAAAAATGGGATATTAATTTATTTACTTATTTATTATACATTTTCTTCTACTGCTATATATTCTTTCTTGATAAAGGACTTGTTCACCATCTCATGCTTAGAACTGTGCTATGTGCAAATTAAGTGTTTGGTAAATATTTGTAGACTAAATTAAAATAGATTATTGCCCTTTGGATAAATAAATCAAGCTACTGTAGGATACAAGAGCTGGATATATATGGATATAGAGATCAGGCAGGAAATGCCTTCTGCTCACTTATAACTTGCTGCTTAAATAACTCAATTTCTAGTTAAGATCAATTCAACTCCCACTGACCATGATAGTAGGTTTTTTTAAAAAATACATTTTATTGAAATATAATTTATATACAGTGAAATACATAAAACTAAAGTGATATGGGTCAATGCATTTTTTTTTCAGTGTTCCCTCCCCTGTCACCCCTGGTAACCAACAAAGAAAATTTCCTTTCATATATAAAACTTTCCTTGACTTTTTACAATAATGAACTAATACTATATTTGTCCTTCTATGATTGATTTTCACTCAACATAATGTCCTCCAAGTTCATCCATGTTATGTGGTGTTTTTCAGATTCTACATCATTCTTTAGTGTTGCATAGTATTCCATTGTGTGTATGTACCGTAGTTTGGTCATCCATTCTTCTGTTGATTGGCATGTAAGTTGTTTCCATCTTTTTGCTATTGTAAATAGTGCAGGGATGAACATGGATGTGCATATAACCATTCTTGTCCTGGTCTCACTTCTATGGGATATATATCTAGTAATGGGATTGTTGGTTCAAACGGTATTTCTAATTCCAGCTTTTTAAAAAATCATCATATTGTTTTCCACAGTGGTTGTATCATCTGACCGTCCCACCAGCAGTGTATAAGAGTCCCAAAATCTCCACATCTTTGCCAGCATTTGTTATTTTCTGTCTTGTTGAACTTTGCCATTAGTGCTGGGGTGAGAGGATATCTCATTTTTGTTTTGATTTGTATCTCTGTGATGGCTAATTATTGTGAACTTTTCGTCATGTATTTGATGGCTGCCTGATTATCCTCTTTGGTGAAGTATCTGTTCATGTCTTCTGCCCATTTTTAATTGGATTGTTAAGCTTTTTGTTGTTGAGGTATTGGAGTTTTGTATAAATTTTAGAGATAAGTCCCTTGTCAGATATGTCGTTGGCAAATATTTTTTCCCAATCTGTAGGTTCTCTTTGACTCTTTTGGAGAAGTCTTTGGAAGCACATAAAAATT
The DNA here is from genome assembly GCF_000298275.1 of Orycteropus afer afer. Lineage (NCBI taxonomy): Eukaryota > Metazoa > Chordata > Mammalia > Tubulidentata > Orycteropodidae > Orycteropus > Orycteropus afer. Next base: position 255,351 of record NW_006922503.1, on the reverse strand, counting down.
TAATTTTTGGAAAGTCCCATTCGCCTAGCTTATCTTCAGCTGTTTGTGAATTTGGGGTCATGCTTGACAATCTATTTATGCCACAAGTTAGGGCCCTAATTTTTCCTTAAGGAACTTTATAGTTTTAGGTATCACATTTAAGTCTTTGATCTATCTGGAGTTAGTCTTTGTGTATGGTGAGAGGTACGGATCTTGTTTCATTTTTTCTGCAAATGCATATCCAGTTTCGCCAGTGCCATTTGTTAAAGAGGCTTCATCTTCCCCATTTAATGGATTTCAGCCCTTTGTCAAAGATCAGCTGACCATAGGTTGATGGATCTATTTTGGGTTCTCAATTCTGTTCCACTGGTCTATGTGCCTATCATTGTACCAATATCAGGCTGTTTTGACTACTGTGGCTGTATAGTGGGTTTTGAGATCTGGGGGTGTGAGATTTCCTACTTTGTTCTTCTTCTTTAATAGTGCTTTGCTTATTCAAGGTCTCTTTCCTTTCCACATAAAATTAGTGATTGGTTTTTCCATATCCTTAAAGAATGCTGATGGGATCTTGATTGGGATTTCATTGGAAGTATAGATTGCTTTGGGTAGTATTGACATCTTCACAATGTT
>NW_006922503.1:249458-254270 GCF_000298275.1 Orycteropus afer afer | reverse complement strand
GCATATATGCCCTTTATTATGTTGAAAAATTTCCCTTCTGTTCTGATTTTTTTTAATGCATTTTATTGAAATATAATTTATGTACAGTGAAATACACAAAACTAAAGTGGCATGGTCAATGCATTTTTGTTTTGCAGTGTTCACTCCCCCCCTCCTACCCATGGCAACCAACAAAGAAAGTTTCGCTCCATATATAAACCTTTCCTTGACCCTCCACAACAATGAACTTACACTGTATTTGTCCTTCTGTTATTTCCTTATTTCACTCAGCATAATGTCCTCCAAGTTCATCCACATTATCCGGTGTTTTGCAGACTCTACATTATTCTTTAGTGCTGCATAGCATTCCAGTATGTGTATGTACCATAGTTTGGTCATCCACTCTTCTGCTGGTGGGCACGTAGGTTGCTTCCATCTTTTTGCTATTGTAAATAGTGCTGTGATGAACATGAGCATGCATGTATCTGTTCCTATCCTGGCTCTCACCTATCTAGGATATATACCTACTAATGGGATTGCTGGGTCAAATGGTATCTCCAATTCCAGCTCTCTAAAGAATTGCCATATTGCTTTCCACAGTGGCTGTGCCACTTCACAGTCACACAAGCAGTGTATGAGAGTCCCAATCTCTTCATATCCCCACCAGCATTTGTTATTTTCTGTCTCATTGAACCTTGCCATCAGTGCTGGAGTGAGATGGTATATCTCATTATTGTTTTGATTTACATCTCTCTGAGGGCCAATGATTGTGAGCATCTTTTCATGTATTAGCTGACCACCCGAATATCCTCCTTGGTGAAGTGTCTATTCATGTCTTCTGCCCATTTTTTAATTGGATTTTTAATTCCTTTGGTGTGGAGACGTTGGAGTTTTCCATCAATCTTAGAGATAAGTCCCTTGCCAGATATGTAATTATCAGCAAATATGAATTTGTTGCTGTCATTTTTGTTATGTGCTTTTTCATTGTGTCGATTTCTTTGTTCCATATAATTTTCTATGCTGAGCTCATTTTGTTTGTGAATCATGTTATCACTTCCTTTGTTGCTACTGTTTTAGTATTTGCTGAATATTTATGCTAGTCCTCTCTTTTATTTTGATGTGAAGGCTTATCATTTTTCTTTGAGGTTGCCCTGTGATTTATAGTTTTCTTCCCAAGTGTAGAACAATCCATTCTATCTGGTAGTTGTCTTGACTTCCCTACCGTCTAGAAGTTCTGTAATGACACAAATTTTTTTCCCACTTTTTGGTTTGTAGTTGTCCTCATTTGTTGGTTGATGTCTCTGGTTCCCTGTTTACAATCTTGTAGGCTTAATTTACTTTTGGATACTTCCATAGCTGGGTTGGTTTCTGGGTTATATCATCATGTGTGTTAATGGTCATTTGTTGTTGGCTGTTGTTGTTCCTCTGTCCAAAGGGCTCTCTTTAGCATCTCTTATAAGGTTGGTCTGGTTTTAACAAATTCCCTTACTTTCTTCTTATCTGGAAATGTCCTAATTTCACCATCGTATTTGAGGGACAATTTTGCTCGGTACATAATTCTTGGTTGGAAAATTTTCTCTTTCAGGGTTTTATATATACCATCCCACTGTCTTCTTGCCTGCATGGTTCCTGTCGAGAAATCTGAGCTTAGTCTTATTCGTTGCCCCTTGTAGGTAACTTTTTGTTTTTCCCTTACTGGTCTCATGATTCTTTCTTTGTCTTTGGTTTTGGGGAGTTTGATGATGATATGTCTTGGTGTTTTTCTTTTGGGGTCTATTCTGTTTGGGGTTTGTTGGACTTCCTGAATGGATATATTCTCATCTTTCATCATTTCAGGGAAGTTCTCCTCCAGCAAATCTTGGACAATTTCCTCAGTGGCTTTGTTTTTCTCTTCCTGTTCTGGAATTCTAATGACACATAGATTATTCCTTTTGATGGTATCCCACATGAACCTTAGGCTTTCTTAATTTTGTTTTGGTATTTTTTTCTGACTGATCCCTTTCCAAAGAAGAATTCAGGTATTTGTCTTCAATCTCATTAATTCTGTCTTCCATTGCATCAATTCTACTCCTTTGCTCTTTCAATGTGTTATCTATTTCTGACAACTTAGTATTAATCTTCTTGATTTCTATCTGTAGATTTAGAATAATTTCTAATTTTTCATTGATTTTGTCATTTTGTTCTTGTATTTTCTTCCTAAATTCTTCTAGGGTTTTGTCTGTGTTTCCCTTGGTCTGTCTCTGAATCCTTTGAAGATAACTAAATATAATTCTTTTGAATTCCTTATCAGGGAGTTCCAATGCTGTGTCTTCCTCATGGATGTGTTTTGGGTCTGTATCCTGGTACCTTGTTTCTTCTGCTTTATCTTGCTTCTTTGTGTGGACTGTGATCTTCTGTTGTCTCCTAGGCATTGTGACTTTTTGTGTTTATATTTAATTGCTGATAATATGTTGGGGTGACTTCCCCACAATTTTCGTTTTCTTTGTTTGGTTTGTATGTTATCTGTACAGGCAGGATACTGTGCTGTGCTCCTCTATTCACTAGTTGACAGCACTTATGCACTCACCACCTGCCTCCTTTACTTTGTCAGCCTCTCATATGTCCTTGCCGACCCTAGCAAACAGAGCTTGTTCTTAGGTCCCTGGAATCCCAATGAGAATGCTATCACTTTAAAATCCAAAATGGCCAATGCTTGTAAACATTCAAAATGGTTGCACCCTTGGTCTCCTTAAATATCCAAAATGGCCACCACTTATAAACATTCAAAATGGCTGCACCCTCAGTCACTTCAAAGATCTAAAATGGCCACCGCTTGTAAACATTCAAAATGGCTGCACCCTTGGTCACTTTAAATATCCAAAATGGCTGCCATTTATAAACATTCAAAATGGCTGCAGCCTTGATCACTTTAAATATCAAAAATGGCTGCCACTTGTAAACTCAAAATGGCTGTGCCTTTGGTCACTTTAAATATCCAAAATGGCCACCGCTTGTAAACAATGAAAATGGTTGTGTCTTCTGGACAGCAGAAAATCCACCACTCAGGTTGTCTCCCTCCTTGCTGTTTCTCTTCCTAGTCATAGGCCACCAGAGCAGTTTTCCCTACAGCCCTTGGTGACAGGGACTGATCTTTAGGTCAATTCTCAGGTCCTAACACAACTTGGAAACACTCAGGCTGTTGGTCTCATCAGAGTAGCTGACAGTCCGCAGCTTTGACCATCTCTGTACTCACTGTTTTCATTCAAGTTTTTCCACTAGTTGGTGCCTAATCCACTTCTGTATGGTTCCTTTCAAAGATCAGGGTTCCAGGATTATCTTTTGTGTCTCTGTCAATTGGTTTTTATTTTCTTTGTTGAAGAGAGTCTGTGTTGCTTGTCTGCCTTTTCCTCCATCTTACCAGAAATTTCTTGATTCATTTTCCTTCTGTTCTGATTTTGCTGAGAGTTTTTTTTTTATCAGGAATGGGTGTTGGATTTTATCAAATGCCTTTTATGCACTGATTGATATAATCATGTGTTTCTTTTCCTTTGTTTTATTTATGTGATGAATGACGTTGATTGTTTTTCTAATGTTGAACCATCCTTGCATACCTGGTATGAACCCCACTTGGTCATAATGAATTATCTTTTTGATATATTGTTGAAGTCTATTGGCTAGCATTTTGTTGAAGATTTTTGCATATATATTCATGAGGGATAGTGCTTTGTAGTTTTCCTTTTTAGTGATGTCTTTGCCTGGTTTTGGTATCAAGGTTATGCTTACTTCATAAAATAAATTTGGGAGGATTCCATCCTTTTCTATGTTGAGGAATAGTTTGAGTAGGATTGGTGTCAGTTCTCTGAATGTTCAGTAGAATTCGCCAGTGAAACTGTCTGGGCCAGGGCTTTTTGTTGTTGGTAATTTTTTTATGACCTGTTCAATTTCTTCTTTTGTTATGGGTCTGTTTAAATTTTCTACCTCAGCCTCTGTTAGTTTAGATAAGGAGTATGTTTCTAGAAATCTGTCCATTTCTTCTAGATTTTCTAATTTGTTGGAGTACAGTTCTTCATAGTATTCTGATATTGTCCTTTTTATTTCAGTTGGTTCTGTTGTGATGTCGCCCATTTTGTTTCTTATTTGTGTTATTTGTATTCTCTCTCTTTTCCTTTGCTAAATTTGTCAGTGGTTTGTCAATTTTATTAATCTTTTCAAAGAACCAACTTCTAGTCTTGTTGATTTTTTCTATTCTTTATTTTCTGTTTCACTTATTTCTACTCAAACCTTTATTATTTCTTTTCTTCTGGTGACTGCAGCTTTTTTTGTTTGTGTGCTCTTTTTCTAATTGTTGGAGATGTTGGGTTAAGGTGTTGATTTTGGCTCTTTCTTCTTTTTTGACGTTTGCATTTATTGCTCTAAATTGGCTTCTCATCACTGCTTTTGCTGTGTCCCAAAGATTTTGGTATATTGTGTTTTCATTCTCATTTGATTTGAGGAATTTTTCAGTTTCATTTTTTATTCCTTCTATTATCCAGTCATTTTCAAGGAGGGTGTTATTCAGTTTCCATGTGTTTGATCTTTTTCCATTCATCATCTTGTTGTTGATTTCTAATTTGATAGTATTGTGATCTGAGAAGATGTTTTGTAGTATTTCAATGTTTTTAAAATTATTAACACTTGCTTTGTGGCCTAACATATGGTCTATCCTGGAGAATGTTTCATGTGCACTGGAAAAGAATGTATATTGTGCTGTTGTTGGGTGAAGTGCTCTGTAGATGTCTATAAGGTCAAGTTGGTGGATTGTATTGTTAGGTCTTCTGCATCTTTGCTTAGTTTCTTTCCAGTTGTTCTATCTTT
>NW_006922503.1:245858-249358 GCF_000298275.1 Orycteropus afer afer | reverse complement strand
TGTTGGAGTCTGGTTTATGTATTTTGGGGCTCTTTCGTTGGGTGCATAGATATTTATTATTGTTATGTCCTCTTGTTCAATTGATCCTTTAATCATTGTCTCTTATGGTGGTTTTATTCTTCATGTCTTTTCTCTTATGGTGGTTTTTGTCTTAAAGTCAATTTTATCAGAAATTAATATTTCCGTTCCCACTCTTTTATGATTGCCATTTGCTTGATATATCTTTTTACAACCTTTGATTTTTAGTTTATTTTTGTCTTTGTGTCTAAGGTGTGTCTCTAGTAGACACCATATTGATGGGTTATGTTTTCTTATCCAGTCTGCAACTCTCCATCTCTTGAGTGGTGCATTTAATCCATTGACATTCAGTGTAATTATCAACAACTATGAATTGATTGCTGCATTTTGTTATATGCTTTTTCGTGGTGTTGCTGATTTCTTTGTTACATACAATTTTCTGTGCTGAGTTCGTTTTGTTTATGAATCGTGTTATCACTTTCTTCCTTGCTGTTATTTTAATATTTGCTAATCAGGTCCAACTCAATGGCACATAACAATAACAACAAATATTTGTGCTGGTCCTCTTTTTTATTTTGATGTGAAGATTTATCATTTTTCTTTGAGGTAACCCTGTGATTTATAATTTTCTTCTCAAGTTTAAAACAGTCTGTTCTATCTTGCTGTTGTCTTGACTTCTATAGTAGGGTTTTTTAAAGGATGGATGTGGGAAGGTGATTTAGTTTCCTAGGGCTGCCATAGAAAAATACCACAAAGTGGTGGCCTCAAAGAACAATGTCTCACACCTTTGGTGGCTAGAAGTGATAGATGAGAGGATTAGCATGTCAATTCACCTGAGGGCTTTGAGAAAGGAATAGTTCCTTGCCTCTGTCCTTGTTATTGGTGGCTGCCAGCAATGATGTTCCTTTGCTTCTTAGAGATGCATCTGCTTCTATCATCACGTGGTATCTGTCTTCTCCCTGTGTGTCCCTTTCACCATGTCTTGCCTCCTCTTTTATAAAATACCAGTCATATAGGATTAAACCCACCACCATAGAGCTGATTCTGACTCATAAACTAAATCTTTCCAAAAGTAGATTGCCTCATCTTCCTCCTGCAGAGCAGCTGTTGGGTTTGAACCTCCAACCTTCTGGTTAACAACAAATGTCTTACCCACCATGCCACCAGAACTCCTCCATATAGGATTAGAGCCCACTCTCTTGGCTCAGTGCCTAAGGCATTTGACTGCTAGCCAGAAGGTTGGCAGTTCAAACCCACCAGCCACTCTCTGGAAGGAAGACTGGGCAATAGATTTTCTTCTATAAAGATTTTCCACTTCAGAAACCCAAAGGGGGTTGCTATGAGTCAGAATGGACTCAATGGCAGTGAGGTTTTTTTTTTTTTTCCCTCTACTAAAAGGTCACTAATCAAAAGTTCAGCAGTTGGAACCCACCAGCACTCTGCAGGAGAATGACGTGGCAGTCTGCTTTCATAGAGATTATAGCCTTGGAAATCATATGAGCCAGTTGAACTCTGTCCTACAGGGTCACTTTAAGTAAGGATCTACTCAACTGCAACAGGTTTTCTACTCCTAGTGTGACCCTTCCTTAACTTGACTGATAACATCTGGAAAGAAAAATCTTTTTCCCCAAACAAGGTCTCTTTCACAAGCACAGGGATTAAGATTTCAATATATCTTTTTAGGGGATACAATTCAATCCCTGTCATTGGTAATAGAAATTTGAAATAGAAATAAATAACTCTGTTATTATGCTATTCTTAGAGGATTTAAGGTAAATCTAAACTGCATCTAAACTGCAGGATCAAGATGAACCTCTGAAATCACATCACAATATCATGTGCTGTGATACAGGTTATTTTTCATAACAAAAATGGAAGCTAGGTTCTATGGTCTTCTTTGAAGCAGCCAGTATGTGTTAAGGTAAAGAAAATTATTGCAATGATTAATTTTAATTTACCACATCTCTGTCTTTAATAAATGAAAAATTCTCTCTCCCCAAAGAAATTTAAATTATCTTCTAGAGGTTGTCAAGAGAGGAGAGAGCTAAGATTTGCAGGAAAAAAAAGATAGAACAATGTTCTTCTGGGAAATTCTGAAGAGTATTAAAATTGACTAATTCATTAGAAGAGTCTTTTGTGAACTTATTACAGGTCCTTCATTATTGTAGGACTTCCAAAAGAACTTCAAGGACTTTTTAATGCAAAATGAACAGTACATCTTGCTTTGATGTTTCCTAAATATCTGACTTTTTGAAAATAGAATAAGTAGAAATTTAAAAAAAAAACATACTTATTTCAGCTTCCCAATGATTTTTAATGTTCTTTTCTATGATTCAGATAGCTCAGCAATGTGTTTGTTGCTATTCTATTTTTTTATCTTAAGAGCTTGTTTTACATTCAAGCTATTCTATTTTTTATAAAATCTTTATCTCATACACAAAATATTTTTATGAGTATGTGCAAACATGCTTTATTAACTTCTAACATGTTCCAAGTTTACATTGCAATCCTATTCTTCTGCTATAGTATTGCTGTGTGCTATCAAGTCAATTCCAATTCATAGTGAGTGACCCAATAGCCCCCATCATAATCCCTTCATTCTTTGACACAGCTATAGTTCTGTGTTTAAAAAAAAAAAAAAAATACTCACTGCCGTTGAGTCACTTGCGACTCATAGTGACCCCTCCTTGGGTTTCTGAGGTGGTATCTCTATGGAAGTAGATTGCTCAGTCTTCCTTCCAAGGAGTGGCTGGTGGGTTTGAACCACCAGCCTTCTGGTTAGCAGTCATAGTTCTGTGTAAAACTATGTAAATGTAAAAATAGCATATTCTTCCTCATCATGTAGTTTCTGTTGGTTCAGATCCTCAGGTATTTGATGTGCTTGAGCCTATGTGAAAATCGGTCTTCAGTACAAACTTTTCATCTTCTCTTTGAAATGTCTCAGTTTATATCCCAGAAAATAATGTACATCCTCCATTTAACTACTGTTAAGAAAAATTAAACAAATATTGGAAATAAAGCTAAAAGGTGTGTGTCATATCTTTTTCAATATCATAAGTGGACAAAGGCTCAGCCAAGCATTATCTAGGGGAATGTACCTTTTTTGCCCACTTTATTATTTTTTTTCCAAAAACTTCCACATGCATGATTCAGTAACATTGATAACATTCTTCAAGTTTTGCAGCCATTCTTGCTATCCTTTTCCAAATTAATTCACTACCATTAATATACACTCAACACCCCCTCCATCCTTCTCCTGGTAATCACTAATACTTTTTGGTTTCTATATATTTGCTCTGAAATGAAGGAAGTTCTGGTGGCACAGTGCCTAAGGCATTTGACCACTAACCAGAAGGCTGGCAGTTCAAACCTGCCAGCCACACCTCAAAAGGAAGACTGGGCAATCTACTTCCATACAGATACTGCCTCAGAAACCCAAGGAGGTGTTGCTATGAGTCAGGACTGACTCGACGGCAGTGAAA
>NW_006922503.1:238487-245713 GCF_000298275.1 Orycteropus afer afer | reverse complement strand
TGAAGAAGTTAAAGAAAACCCTGAATAATTTTGTCCAATAGAATAGCAAATAATTTCTGTCCAGTAAAAGATAACCCCAAAGGTTATAGCTTTTTGCCCAGTAGGAAAGTGTTTTATCTAAGCCAGCCATTTTATCTTAGCATTCCTTTATTATATTACCTATATGTACCTAGCTTCTCAAATGCTCTTCAGATTTGTCTTGATATCCTACTAGTTCCTGCATTAATTAATTAGTTGAATAAAATTTTTGGCAGGTGTTCATTGTATACATACAAGAGAGTTGTGATTTTACCTTTCTTGAAAATTATACCTCAGCACCACTCAACATTTCCCACTCCCATCTATAGGCAAGTGTTCTGGATTACCCCTATGGGAAAGAAAGCAGATCAGAGACACCTTCAAAATGAAAAACAAATGGAAAATCACTGAGGTAAGGAAAAAAAAAACCTTCAATATTGGAAGTGAAGAAAATAGTAATAATAAAGCAATCACGATAGAAACCAATGTGGTATAAATGATCTTTATTCAGTCCTTCTTCTGTTTCCCCAAATCCCACTGCCATTCAGTGATTCCAATTCATAATAACCATACAGGACAGAATAGAACTGCCCCCTAGGGTTTCCAAGGCTGTAAATCTTTACAGAAGCAGACTGCCACATCTTTCTCTCGCAGAAGAGCTGGTGGTCTTGAACTGTTGACCTTTTCAGTTGGCAGCCGAGTACTTTAACAACTGCACCACCAGAGCTCCTCCCATTCTGTCCCAGGCTTGGGTAAAGAGATGGGACTGGATTCTGTCAGTAGGAAAGGTTAGGGAGATGCAGTGTTTGTAAATAAGATGTATTTGACTTCCAGATTTGATTACAGATTGTTTCTCTTCTTGTCAAAACCCTAGGGTCCTTTAGTTAACAGAGAGCACTTCATTTCCATTTTCATTCATTTTTTTAAAAAAAGAAATGTTTAAATCATTACTCCATTTCCGAAGGTATGAGTTTTTCTCTCTTTTCACATTCTTATTTTCAAAGATCACCAAAGTCATTTTTTCAGGCTTGAACAAGCATTTGGTTATTACCCACTAGTGTCAGACAAGTCAGGGTAAGCCATGCATCCTCGCATCAAGGAAGTCACAGTCTCAGAGAAGGAGGAAAAAGCAGCAGAGTGGGCACAGTTCAGTAGAGGAGGACAGAGGAACAATTTGGAAGGATCTGACAAGATATGTCTTTAAGACTGAAAATACTAAAGTAAGGAAAGAAAATAAGGTATTGGAGAGTTTCATCTTAAGAAATAAAAACAGTGGTTGAAGTTCACTTGGGTTTTCAGTTATATTTCTAAGAAATGAGTAAAGGAACCTATTGCTTTGGTACCCTGACATTAGAAACTACGTAAGATCCCTTAAGCCTAAATCATTTGTTCACATGAAAAAAATTTTTTTTTCTGAAGGGGTCAAATTTGTGTTGTTTTTATTCTTTCAATTAGTGAGCAACAAATACATAAATAGCTACTGTCGAGTCTATTCCTGCTCATGAAAACCTTACCTACAGCAGAAGGAAACATTGCCTGCATCTGTATCATCTTTACAATGGCCAGCAAGTTTGAGTGTGTTGTTCTGGCTATTGTACCAATCCATCTCACCAAGGATCTCCCTTGCCCTCGTTGACCCTCTACTTCACCAAGTGGGATGTCCTCCATTGATTGACCCCTTCTGATGATGTTTTCAAAGCAAGTGAGTCAGACAATTTTTTGTTGTGACCAGAAGGTTTTCAATGGCTAATTTTCAGAAGTAGATTGCCAGGTCATTCTTCCTAGTCTGTCTGAGTCTAGAAGGTCTGCTGAAACATGTCCACCAGGAGTGACCTGCTGGTATTTGAAATACCAATGGCATAGCTTCTAGTATCATAGCAACACACAAGTTACCACAGTATGACAAAGTGACAGATGGGTGGTAGTTTGACCACCCATTCTCCATCTCTGCCTTGCTCTGTGCCCAGAGAGGCTGACCTCTGTGGGGAGATCAAAGCCTCTCTTCCTCTGGTCTCCAGCTGGATCAAGCCTATAGAAGGCACTGACAGAAGACCAGAGGACAGAAGGAGGGAGAGACTTGGTGTTTATCCACTCCCTTTCTGCACTGCCCCCGCCATGTTCCTTCAGACCTAGGAGTAATAATGGTTTCCCATTGCTACTAGTCCCTGGAGATCTCAAATTCCTTTTTTGGTTTTCTTAACCCTATCTATACCTCTGTACACAGCCTGTTTATTAAACACTCCTTAGTTAAACCCATAGGTATGACATCAATTTCCTGGCAGGAAACTCATACTTTGACAAGCAACGTATTTTCTATAGTTGATATATTGTTTGAGAAAAAAAATATATAAAACATGGAAATAAAGCAAAGGGGAGGAAGTTTGTCCTTTCAGTATCATACTGGGTGCACTGTATAAGAGAATTATTTAATTCTCCAGGAGAATTTTTCTGTGTGTTCACTTACTATTTACTATTTGATTAGAGCATGGACTCTGTATATGTTAACTTGTGGATTTCTGTCTTGTGGAAAAAGTAACCCCAAAGGTTATGGTTCCATTGCTCTGTGAATCATTAATCAGTTTTGTATCTTACATAGCCCTTACTTTAACATTCTTTTTTATTAATGCCTACAAATATCTAGTGTGTTAAACGCTGTTTGAACTATCTTTATCATCTTACTGATGTCCTCATTAATTAAATGAATAAATCTTTGATACATGTTTAGTTTTTGTTTATATGAATCTTGTTTTTAATTTTTTTGAAAATTATGCTTTCACATATGTCACACACTGTTTTACATTATACTTTTCACACTTCACAGATCACAAACTAATTCCACTCAGCCATTCCCCAAATTGGAAATTTTAGTTATTTCTGGTCTTTATTTATTGTAAATGTTTGTAATGATATTCCCTTCTACTATGTTTTACATGTAGGCAAATGTTTGTGGGACTGAGACAGTGTGAGGTTTGTACTTCACAAACTGTTTGTCTTAGTTAACTAGTGCTGCTGTAGGGGGAAAAAAAAAAACACACAAGTAGATGGCTTTAAACAACAGAAATTTATCTTCTCACAGTCCAGTAGGCTAGAAGTTCAAATTCAGAGAATGGCTCTAGAGTCAGGTCCATTTTTTTCAGTAGCCCTGGGAGTCCCTTGGTGTTCCTTGGCATTCATTGGCATCTGTCTTCCCTATGTGTCTCTGCGTCTATCTGCTCTTTTTATAATGCAGAAGGGGTTAGGTTTAGTATTGCCCCTACTCTGGTGTGGTCTCATTAACATGACAAAAGAAAAATCCTATTTCCAAACAGGATCACATCCACAGGTGCTGGGGCTAGGCCTTCAACGCATATTTTGGGGAAACAAAATTCAATCATAATAGCCCTCACCTTCCATATTCAGAAAGGTCCTGCCTTCTCTTCTCTCCTTGCCCTACTTCTCTCCTATACCACCTCACTATAGCCACCAAGATGCCCTCTGGAGACACTGTGCTAAATGCCTGGAATGCATTATCTCTTTTGGTCCTCATAACAACCACTAACCCAGGCCCTATTATTAGCTCCCCTTTCTCCCTTTAGGTTCCTGATGGCACAGTTTGAGTTTGACTACCAACCTGAAGATTGAGGGTTCAAACCCACACAGTGACACCATGGAAGAAAGCCCTGGCAGTTTGCTTCTGTACAGATTATAGCCAAGAAAACACTGTAGTTAACTCTAATTCACTACCATCAAGTCAGATTCAACTTATAATGACCCCTCCTTGGGTTTCCAAGGCAGTATCACTAAGGAAGTAGATTGCCCAACCTTCCTTCCGAGAAGTGGTGGGTGGGTTTGAACCACCAGCCTCCTGGTTAGCAGTCAGATGCCTTAGGCATTATGCCACCAGAGCTCCCAGAAAACACTATGGAGCAGTTCTACTCAGTAACACATGGGGTTACCATGAGTCAGAATTGACTCAATGGCAATGATTTCACCCTTTGAGGAGATTAAATTGGAATTTAAACCCATGTCTGACCATAAAATATGTACTCTTAAGCACTGAGGTAGGAATTGACTGTATATGTATTGAATAGCTGACTGAATGAATAAACAAATGGTCAAGACCCTTCTTCTTCTTCTTCTTCTTCTTTTTTAAAATTGTTCTTTGGGTGCAAATTTATGAAGCAGATTTCTTTTACATTCAGCAGTTCATACACATTTGATTTCATGGCCTAATTACAATCCCCAGCAATAAAAAAACTCTCCTCCCTGTGACTACCCCTTCCCTGTGCCCTTCTTATCTATGCATTCCTGACTGTCCAGCTTTCCCTCTATGTGAATTCTGCCCCTCTGATGTTTCATGGCTGATTGATCTAAGGGGTGCATCTCCCTAGAGTGTTGTTGTTGTTGTTATGTGCCATCGAGTCAGACCCAACTGATAGCGACCCCTCCTTGGGTTTCTGAGGCTGTATCACTACAAAGTAGATTGCTTATCTTCCTTCAAGTCTCCCTAGGGTAGATGGGTGCATTTCCCTGGGGTAGGTGTTCTGCATATAGGTCTTTCTACTGTTGGGATGAGAGCCAATCCATGGAACTCACTACTGTCAAGTCAAACCCAACTCATAACTACCCCTCCTTGGGTTTCCAAGGAGATATCACTACGGAAGTAGATTGCCAACCTTCCTTCTGAGTTGTGGCTGGTGGGTTTGAACCTCCAGCCTCCTGGGTAGCAGTAGAATGCCTTAGGCACTAGTTTATTTCTAGTCCAAAGGATAACACCAGAGCCATAGTCTTGGGGGTTCCACCAGTCTTTATCCAACCAGTAATTCTGGTCGTTTTTGTATTTTTGAAGATTGTTCCATATTTTTCCTCCTACTCTAACCTGGATCTCCAATTATGATCCCTTTCCCAGTGGTTGGCATTGATACCTGGACATCACCTATTTCTTCTGATATTGGGGCTGTGAAGGCTTAGGTCCTTGTGGTCCATCATATCTTTGGACTACTTGTTTCCAGATGAGTTTAATTTTCTTCACTCATCTTGGCTCCAGATAAGAGACCAATAGTTGCATCTTAGATGGGTGCTCGAAACTTTTTAAGACTCCAGTCAGTCAAGACCCTTCTGAAGGTCTCAGCTGGCAGGCCAGACTAGCAGTATCACAAATGGACACAAAGCTGTCTGGTACTGTCTTCTCAGGCCTCATCCTGGGCCCTCAGATCATCATGTACTCCATATGTTCTGCTGATCTGAATTCTAGGTCAGAGACTGGCACATTTCTTTCTTAAATAGCCAGATAGTAAATATTTTAAGCTTTGCAGGTCAAATATGGTCTCTGTTCCATATTCTTCTTTGGTGTTTTCTGTTTGTTTTACAACACTTTAAAAATGTGAAATCCATTAACTCACAGGCCACACAAGAACAGAGCATTTAGCCAGATTTAGCCTATGGGTTGTAGTTTACTGGCCCATTCTAGTTCATTGATTCTTCCTCCAAATTTTGTCTAATCTGCTATTAAATCCAACTACCATGTTCTTGGATTGTTGGATTTAATAGTAGATTAGACAAAAAATCTGGAGGGAAAATCAATGAACTAGAAAGGGCCAGTAAACTACAACCCATAGGCTAAATCTGGTCAGAAGGCTCGCGGTTCAAATCCACCAGCCACTCCTCAGAAGGAAGATGGGGCAATCTACTTCCATAGTGATACTGCCTCAGAAACCCAAGGAGGTGTTGCTATGAGTGGGGTCCAACTCGATGGCATATAACAACAAAAACACACCATGTTCTTAATTTTGGTTATTGTATCTTTTTGTACTAGAATTTTTTTATTTGATTCTTTTTAATGGTTGTCTATTCCTACAAAAGGAGCTCTGATGGCATAGTAGGTAAAGCATTTGGCTGCTAACCAGGTGAGAGGTCCAAACTCACCAGCTGCTCCACAGGAGGAAAAAGCAAACTACTTCCATAAAGATTTAGAGCCTTGGACTTCCGGTAAGATGGTGGAATAGGGAGAAAGACTGCACAGACCCTCTTCAACAAAGAAAAGGGGAACCAATTAATACAATACAGACACAGAAAATAATCCTGGACCCCTGAACCTTGACGGGAAGGATATAAAAGGGGACTAAACCCCAACTATCAAAAGAATTTGTGTGAAAATACCAAAAAAAGGAGACATACAGAGCTGCGGTCTGGCAGTGATCCTGAGCAAGCCTGATGGCACAGCACAGACAGCTTGGAGAGTGCCAAGTAGTGGTAGGACCTAAGAATTAACCTAAAAATCGGCCCTGCTAGCCAGGGACTGCACAGAGGAGTGCTCTGGTGGCTGGGGAATAAAATTTGAAGCACCAGTGAAGAGAAAGGCAGGCTGAGCTGTGGACTTTTGCCTGCCCGGAGGGCACTGCCATTTGGAATGTTTACAAGTAGCTTGACCATTTTGGACATTTAAAGAGACAGAGCTCTCCGAGATTCCAGGGGCTTAAGAATAGGTAACCAGTAACCCCAAGGACACGCCGGACCTGGACTACTGAAAAGGTGCAACATTCCTCTTGTTACTCTTATACCCCACACCCCTTGGTGAATAGAGGTGCAGACAACCCCCACTCCCATCCACCTTCTGGGCCCGCAGGAACTCCACCCCAGTCTGTGTGCTAAGGCAGAGCCTGGGTGCCCTGCCCTACTCTCCCTGATTTTTTTTCTCTTCTTTTTTCTGGTTTTTAGTTTCCTTGTTTTTGTCTGTTTTAAAACTACTATTATTATTAATAGGAGCTCTGGTAGCTTAGTGTCTAAGGCACTTGACTGCTAACCAGAAAGCTGGTGGTTCAAACCCACTGGCCAATCCTCAGAAGGAAGCTTGGGCAATCTACTTCTGTAGTGATACCACCTCGGAAACCCAAGAAGGGATCTCTATGAGTTGGGTCTGACTTGACAGCACATAACAAAAACAACAACAATTATTATTAATACATTTGTCCTTTTTACTATTATTCTTTCCCACCCAGGTCCTAGTTTTCAGCACATTTTCTTTTCCCTGTCCATAGTTGCAATTTTTTTTTCTTTTCTCTTTTTTTTTCTCATGGTTTACCCTGTTCCTTGTTTATATTTTTGCATTTTTCCCATTTTTTTCCTCATTATTCTCCTTCTCTACCTTTTTTCTCTTATTGCCCTATACCCAGATATTGCAGGTTTATTGTTTTTTTCTTCTTCTTTTTCCCTTTTTTCTTTTTTTTTTT
>NW_006922503.1:232804-235494 GCF_000298275.1 Orycteropus afer afer | reverse complement strand
CAATATTAATTTCTGAACAAATCAACTTTAAGACAAAAACCACCATATGAGACAAAGAAGGACATTATATAATGATTAAAAGATCAATAGAGCATGAAGATATAAGCATAATAAATACCTATGGACCCAATGAAAGAGTCCCAAAATACATAAATCAGACATTAAAAGAGTTGAAAAACCAAATAGATGACTCCACAATCATATTGGGAGACTTTAGTACACCACTTTCTTTGAAAGATAGAACAAGTGCAAAGAAACTCAATAAAGATGCAGAAGAGCTAAATAATATACACTCCACCAACTTGGCCTTATAGACATCTACAGAGCACTTCACCCAACAGCAGCACCATATGCATTCTTTTCCAGTGTACATGGAACATTTTTCAGGATAGACCATATGTTGGGCCACAAAACAAGCCTTCATAAATTTAAAAACTTTGAAATACTGCAAAGCATCTTCTCAGATATCATAATGCTATCAAAATAGAAATCAACAATAAGAGGATCAATGGAAAAAAGAGTAAACCCCTGGAAACTGAATAACACCCTCCTTGAGAAAGACTGGATAAGAGAAGAAATCAAAATTGAAATTCAAAAATTCCTTGAAACAAATGAGAATGATAACACAACACACAAAAATCTTTGGGACACAGCAAAAGCAGTTATCAGAGGCCAATTTATAGCAATACATGCACACATCAAAAAGAAGAAACAGCCAAAATCAACACTTTAAATCAACATCTCCAACAGTTAGAAAAAGAACAGCAAGAAAAGCCTACAGTCACCAGAAGAAAGGAAATAATCAAGATTCAAGCAGAAATCAATGAAACAGAAAAGAGAAGGGCAATAGAAAAAATCAACAAGACCAGAAGTTGGTTCTTGGAAAAGATCAATAAAATTGACAAACCACTGACAAATTTAGCAAAGGAAAAGAGAGAGAATACAAAGAACACAAATAAGGAACAAAATGGGTGACATCACAATAGAACCAACTGAAATAAAAAGGACAATATCAGAATACTATGAAGAACTGTACTCCAACAAATTTGAAAATCTGGAAGAAATGGACAGATGTCTAGAAACACAACATTTACCTAAACTAACAGACTGTAAAATGGTACAACCATTATGGAAAGCAGTATGGTGATTCCTTGAAAAGCTGGAGTTAGAAATACCATTTGACCCAGCCATTCCTAGGCATATATCCTAAAGAAGTGAGAGCCATGACAAGAACAGACATATGCACACCCATGTTCATTGCAGCAGTATTTACAACAGCCAAAAGATGGAAACAACCTAGGTGTCCATCAACTGAGGAAAGGATAACCAAATATGGTACATACATACAATGGAATACTATGCAATGCTAAAGAATAATGTAGAATCTGCAAAACACCACATAATGTGGATGAACTTGGAAGACATTATGCTGAGTGAAATAAGTTAATCACAAAAGGACAAATATTGTATTAGTCTGTTATTGTAAAGTCAAGGAAAAATTTATCCATGGAAGGAAATTTTCTTTGTTGGTTACCAGGTGTGTGAGGGGAGGGGAGGGAACACTATTAGATAGATAGAGATAAGTATTGATTTGAGTGAGGATAAGGGCAATGACCAAATGTGAGTGATCAATATGGTGGCATTGAGGAAGAGAAAGACCACAGAGAGGCACATGGGAGGTACAGACAACAAAGATGAACACTTTTGCACATAAAGTACTGCGTTTTCAGTGAAGGCAAACATGGTTACAAGGGTGGATAGATGGGTCAACAGATAGGTGGACAGGCTGAACTAGTAGGTATGTCTATGAAGCAGGTAGTGTACCCAAGAACAGGTATAGTTTTGTCAGACAATGGTCCTATAAGTTTATGTGTATGATCTGAATTCCCAGGTGTATAGTAGAGCTGACAAGAGGTAAGGTGGTAGTCACGGCTTGGTCACAACCAGCTACTCAGAGGGACCGTGTAGTTGAACCTGTTGGCTCAGGACCATAGTCACAGGGGACATCAAGCTCAATTGGCATAACATACTATACAAAACATTGTTCCACCTCCTTCTTTGGCGAGTAGCGACTGGGATCTTAAAAGCTTGCAAGCAGCCATCTAGATGCAACAATGAGTCTCTCCTCATCCAGAGCAAAGAAGAATGAAGAAAACCAAAAGTTCATGGATACAACCAGTCCTAGCAACTGGTACACCATCCATTCTACAGCCTATATGACTATGAGACCAGAAGAACTAGATGGTGCGTGGCTAGCAACGTCAACAACTTAGAATGGGATCTATGTAGGAGATCCTGGATAGAGAGGAAGAACAATGTGGACAAAATTCAAAATCATTTGGAGAATTAAAAAAGGGGAAGGGGACCAGGTTTGCTGGTCCAATAGAGCCTGGTGGAACCACTGAGACTATGGCCCCTAGCTGCCCATCAGGTCTGGAATTGAATCCACACCTGTGGCTTCCAGCCAAGCAAAAGTCAGGCATGGTAGATACACTCCTTGGAGAGAACAATCATGGGAGAAAGAAGGGCTGCTTATGCACCAGGAGACAGCTCAGGGGGCAAGAGGGCATGGAGATATGGACACAGAGAAGAAGTAATTATCAGAAGAAAGTGGGGGGGAGCTGTTGCATTGTGGTAAACTGTGGTCAATGTCATGAGATAAAGTGTATCTGAACTGTTGTATGGAAAGT
>NW_006922503.1:224909-232681 GCF_000298275.1 Orycteropus afer afer | reverse complement strand
AAAAAAAGATTTACAACCTTGGAAACCCAATGGGGGTCACTGTGAGTCAGAACTGACTTGATGGCTGAGTTTGGAATATGTTTTGGATTCATTCTCTACAAAGTTCTCAATTTTATCTCTCACCACCTTGGATATAATAAGTATAATTATGTTAACATCGGTGTCTCATAATTCTGATGTCTGGAGCCAATATGAGTCTGTTTACATTTTCTATCATTTCTACTGTTTTTTATCTTAATGATGTCTTTTCTTCTTATGTGTTTCATTATTTATCTTTGTATGCTGGGTATTGTATTTGCAAAATTATTTGTAGAAATAATTTGGTACCTGGATGTTACCCTCCTCCAGAAAAGATTTATGTTTGCTTCAGTGTGGTGTCTGGAGATACCAGCAGTTTGGGATGCAAGAGGGTACCAGCACACTTGTTGTTGTTGTTGTTGTTATGTGCCATCAAGTCAGACCCAACTCATAGCAACCCCTCCTTGGGTATATGAGGCAGTATCACCACGGAAGCAGATTGTCCAACCTTCCTTCAGAGGAGTGGCTGGTGGGTTTGAACCACCAGCCTTCTGGTTAGCAGTCAAGTGCCTTAGGCACTATGCTACCAGAACTCCTACCAACACACTAGGATTTACTTAATCCAAGTTCGGTGCTTGAGATAATTCCAGGCTGAGCAGTAGCTCTTGGGGGCATTTACTTCCAGTTATAGGATATAGTCCATTGAAGTAAAGACCTAAGACTTCCTCTGTTTCCCTGACAGCTTCCTTTGCTTGGCAAGACTGTCAAAAATGCTGCTTATCTTCTCAGTTTCTCAGCTATCTTGCTGAAATTAGTATAAACCCTCAGGGGGAAAGCAACTTCCTGTGCTATCTTTCCTGGATCATGGTGAGTAGGTCTAGTTAGTTCTCTAGTGACTTTTCCACAGACATTTATATTTCTTCCAGCTTCTATAGTTGTCTTGAAATCACACACATGGACAAAATCACTTAGTGTACCATTCCACAAATGGGAGTCAAGAGATCAGTTTTCTGTGCTAAGGAATTTGAACCTTACCATTGAGAAGAAGCTTCCACTGTCCTTCAAAAATTCCAAAGTAGATAGATTAAGCAAACAAAAAAACCTGCTAATTTGGTTTAAATTTCTTACTTTAGCATATTTCAGTGTACAACAATAGCTGAAATCTCAAAAAAATAATTGCAGATTATCATTAATTATCTATATTATAATATACTCTGAAGTTGTCTGTATATTCGACATATTTGAGGTTATATTTTGAGGTTCTTCTTGAAAAACTAGTGAAACAAGAAAAATGAAAATATTTTCCTTCATGAAACATAATTTTGAACTATAATTTTAGCAGAAATACCCCTGAATTTTTCTGAAAAACAAATTATTTCATGAAGAGCATTTTTCTCTATCTTGACAAATAACGTTGTTGTTGTTTTTGCCATTAGTTGCTATAGAGCCGATTCCAACTCAGGTTGACATCATGTGTGCAGAGTAAAACTGTGCTCCATAAGGTTTTCAAGGCTTTCAGAAGCAGATCACCAGGCGTGTCTCTTGAGGTGTCTTCTTGATGGGTTCAAACCACAAACCTTTTGGTCAATAGTCCAAAGTTTAGCCATTTGCACCACCCAGGTACTCCAATGTCAAATAAGGAATATTCATATATTCTTCAAATTTGTTATAATGCCTGAGCAGGTTTTATTTCATAAAGTTCTTTATTAGCATTTGGTTTTCTTTCTGTTGTACAAGTTAAGTGGGTTGTTCTCAGAGAGCAGCAAGACATAAAAATGTTATACACTCTAATGATAATGGGAGGGAAAAAAAGAAACACTTTTATTCCTAAATCTGGGTGAAGCCTTGATTAGGGTATAGGCTTAACCATAAAGATCTTGGATGCATTCCAGCCTGAGAGAGGGTATAACCCACCAAGAGCATCCGAGATGACATGGGCAAGATCCCACAAAATGTTGTCCCAGCAACTCCTTGATCTGTCCATTGACTTGCTGCTATCTGTTTGAAGGAGACAAGACAATTGTGGCCTTCATCACTGTCTGAAAGACAAATCTCTGTTGACAAAGATAAAATAATAAGATTGTTACCAAAGGTTATTGTGGTGGTGTGCCAGTAAGTCCATTATATCATAGTGACCCTACTGGTCAGAGTAGAACTGCTGCATAGGATTTCCAAGGCTATGATCCTTATGAAGGAGCCCTGGTGGCAAAATGGTTAAGTGGTTGGCTGCAAATTGAAAGGTTAACCATTTGAACCCACCAGCCATTCTGCAGGAGAAAAGACCTGGCAATCTGCTCCCATAAAGATTGCAACTTAAGAAATTCTATGGAGCAGTTCTACTCTGCATATAGGGTTGCTATGAGTCAGAATTGACTCGATGGCACACAACACTATTTATGGCAGCAGACTGTGACACATTTCTTTGGCAGACTGGCTGGTGGATTTGAACCATTGAGCTCTCACGTTAGCAGCTGAGTTCTTTTTTAAAAAATAATTTTTAAAATTTATTTATTCATGTATTTTTTTTAGCAAACTCCAGACATCATGTCGTTTCAATCCTACATACTTCAGTATGCATTTCTTTTATTTTCTTTCTTTTTTTTTTTTTTTTTTTTTTCGCCTTCCCCTTAACCCAATTGAAAATGTGTCTGCCCTCTAATTAGTGGTTAACCATCCCTTCCCCTCTCACCCCTGGAAACTATGAAAGAATATTTCTTTTTGTGTGAAATTTTTTTTTTTTTTTTTACTTTTTACAATAGTGGTTCCATAAAATATTTGTCCTTTTGTGATTGATTTATTCCACTCAGCGTAATGTCCTCTAGCTTCATCCATGTTATGAGATGTTTCATAGATTCATCACTGTTCTTTAATGTTGCATTGTATTTCACTGTGTACAAGTACCATAGTTTGTCAATCCACAACTCCATTGATGCACATTTGTATTGCTACCATTTTTTGAAAATTTCTCTGGAAAGCAGAGTAGCTTAAGCAAAGGGAAAAAAATGATGACATAAAAAAAAACTGAACAGAAGGTTTCAAAAGGCTCCAGAAGATAAACTAAAGTACTATAACAAAATGTGCACCAAAGACCTGGACTTACAAAATCAAAGCGGAAGAATATGCTCAGCATTTCTCAAGCTGAAAGAACTGAAGAAAAAAATCAAGGCTTGAGTTGCAATATTGAAAAATCTTTTGGAGAAAATATTGAACAATGTAGGAAGCATCAAAAGAAGATGGAAGGAATACACAGAGTCACTGTACTAAAAATAATTGGTCAATACTCAGCCATTTCAAGAGGTAGTATATGATCAAGAATTGATGATATTGAAGGAAGAAGTCCAAGCTGCACTGAAAGAATTGGTGAACAACAAGAGTCCAGGAACGGATGGAATACCCACTGAGATGATTCAACAAACAGATGCAGCACTGGAGGCATTCACTTGTTTATGCCAAGAAATTAGGAAGAAGACACTGTGGGAGAGAGATCCAATGGATCTACTGACTCAGGACCATAGTACTGGGGGACACCAGACTCAATTGTCACAACAAAATACATAAAAGCCTTGTTCCTCATCCTGCATTGGTGAGTAGCAACTGGGGTCTTAAAGACTTTCAAACAGCCATCTAAGATGCACCTAATGGTCTCCTATTGTTGGAAGCAAAGAAGAGTGGGGGAAAAAAAAAAGGTATTTGAAAGCAATCAGCCCTAGGACACAATGGCCCTCAAGACCAGAAGAACTAAATGGTGCCCAGCTACCAATGCCAACCACTCAGGAGAGGATCAAATCTGGAGATCTTGGATAGAGTGGGAGGAAAAACATGGAATGAAATCCAAAAACTCAATAATGACCAGAATTACTGGTCAGATGAAGTCTGGTGAGACCCCCAATACTATAGCCCTGGGATACATTCTGGGCCTGGAATAAAACCTACTCCCAGGGGCTGGCTCTCAGCCCAGTAGTAAATAAGATGTATATGCAGACCACTCAACCCAGGGTGATGCATCCACATACTCTAT
The DNA here is from genome assembly GCF_000298275.1 of Orycteropus afer afer. NCBI lineage: Eukaryota > Metazoa > Chordata > Mammalia > Tubulidentata > Orycteropodidae > Orycteropus > Orycteropus afer. The sequence continues at coordinate 228,645 of NW_006922503.1, read as the reverse complement.
GGAGATGCATCCCTTGGAGCAATTGACCATGGGGCAGCAGAGGGACAACATTCACACAGAGGAAATGCAGGACACACAGGAGTGCATAACTATGAGGGGCATGGGGGGGGGTTCCTAGGCAGCAGGGAGGAGGAAACTGGGTTAGGGTTGGGGATGATAAATGGGGAGTGAAACTAAATGTACACATAATGTTGAATGCAAAACAAACTCTGCTCTTGCACCTAAAGCATAATTTTTAAAAAAAAGAAAGAAAAAAAAGAAAAGAAATTAGGAGGACAGCTACATGGAAACTGACAGGAAGATATCAGTATTTGTGCTCATTCCAAAGAAATGTAATCCAAGAGAATGTGGAAATTATTGAACAATATCATTAATACCACACACAAGTAAAAATTTGCTGAAAATAATTCAAAACCAGTTGAAGCAGTATATTGACAGAAACTGCTAGAAATTTAAACTGGATTCAGAAGAGGATGTGGAATAAGGGATATCATTGCTGATGTTAGAAAGACCTTGGCCGGAAGCAAAGAATACCAGAAAGATGTTTACTTGTGTTTTATTGACTATGCAAAAGCATTTGACCATGTGGATCATAACAAATTATGGATAATATTGCAAAGAATAGGAATTCTAGAACACTTAATTGTGCTCATGCAGAAACTGTACATAGACCAAGAGACAGACATTTGAACAGAACAAAGGGATACCACCTGTTTTAAAATCAGGAAATGTGTGCATCATGGTTGTATCCTTTCACCATACTTATTCAATCTGTATGTTGAGCAAATAATCTTGGCTAGATTAAGAAAAGTGTGGCATCCAGATTGGAGGAAGGCTCATTAACAACCTAGGATATGCAGACGACACAACCTTGCTTGCTGAAAGTGAAAAAGACTTGAAGCACTCACTGATAAAGACCAAAGACTACAGCCTTCAGTATAGATTCAACCTCAACTTAAAGAAAACAAAAATTCTTCACAACTGGACCAATAAGCAACATCATGATAAATGGAGAAAAGATTGATTAATCCTAATCAGTTTCAAGAACAATCAGAAAAAAGAATGAAGAAGGCCTAAGTGTTTTCTGGGGCACTATCACATGGGAGAATTTATGTATAACTGGAATTCTGGAAGTGGAGGAGAGAAAAAAAAAAGCAGAGAGAATTTGTTTGGTTTTTTTTAAGATTTATTAAAACTTAAAGTTTATTAGAAAACTTCCCTAATATCATGAGAGATGACAAGGTTTCCATCCAAGACACTTAACAAATCTCACACAGGATAAGCCCCAAAAGAAAATCACCAAGACATATCATAAACAAACTCTCCAAAACCACAGACAAAGAAAGATTTCTGAGAGCAGCTCATGAAAAATAAAATATCACCTACAAAGATGTACCAATAAGACTAAGTGGATTCAAAATGGAGTTTCATCAGTAATCACCATGCTATTTCCCTCTAGCATCTTAGTGCTTGGAAAACTAGGTAGAGCAATTTGAATTAGGGATTCTGGTGCTCTGAACAGCTCACTGAGTCAGAGTGCACCGAACTCAGAGGAGTAGAATTAGAAAGGAGAAAGGGACAGGGAAAAAACAACAAGATCAGAAGATCTATTCTGCAGAGTGCTGACAGACAGCCAAGAATGGCCATCAGAAACTTCCCTGGAGGAGCACCAACTGGCAGACAAGAATAGGCATCCAAAACCTCCCTGGGTTAAGGAAGAAGACACATCACACCAGCACACCAGCAACCACACCAGCATACCAGTGATCACCCCAAGGATCTACCTTCAGCACCTGATTTTATCAGTAACTTGGGTTGGCTAGGTTCAAATGGGTATGTCCAGCACCACTGAAACCCAACCAGAGAGTCCATTGGTGCTACAGGAGTGTGGGCCCGAGGAGGTGCTGCCACAGTGGGTCACCAAGCAGGCTTTGGTCAGCTTAGTGACATTGAGAGGCCTGCACATGACTTTATCAGTAATATTGGGACCACAGATTATTAGCCGGGACTCTCCCAACTCCAGCACCACTGAAAGCGAGCAGATCTTTGGCGCCATGGGTAGGCAGAGCCACAAAGCAACTCCCAAGGCAGATTGCAGTCTGGGCTGGTTGGGCCGGTGCCATGGACAGGTGGGTCCAGAGAGAGGAACCCCTGAGATTGATCACAGAGCTGGGAGGTTGTCTTGGGTCGGCTTTTTGGCACCAAGTGGCCTCAGGAGTGGGGTTTCTGCATGAGTCTGAGCATGGCAGAAAGTTGCAACCCCCTAACAACTGGAGTCTTTGCTGAAATTGAGCTTCAGGCCTGTGAATAACAGTACAACATCATCAGTAGCAGCCTGCTCAAAGCCCTAGAAACCAACCCTAGCAACAGCAAACTTTCCTTCTTCGACTCCCACCTTCTCTGCCAATAACTTCACTCATCCAATAGAAGAAACCACATTCAGCCAACAGCAAACCTCCCAGTTTGAACGCTAAACCCTCTTTACGACAAATAGAAACCCATATCCACATTCCACACAGTGATTCCACCATCACAAAGAAAACTTCAGAGCAACTCAGCATACCTGAATTAATAATGAAAAAAATAAAATACACCAACTTCACCTTTTCAAAATATTAAACAATAAAATAAAGACAAAACAAATCAATACGTAGCCAACAGTTAAGGACAACCTCAAAATGTCTAGGAAACAACAGGCAACCTCAAATCAAACAAACAAACAAAAAAATCAGGACAAGACATTAGAAGCACAACCACAAAAAAGGGTCTCATTAAACATGGAGGAAGAAGAAGCAATAGAATTATCTGAGAAGAAATTTAGAAGATATGTTTATAGAGCTCTAAAGGAGCCTAAGGAAACTCCACACAGAAACAAGGAGAATACAAACTGGAAGAACTGAAGAAAATCATTGAAGAACAAAATAATATTAATGCACCATCAGAACTCATACAAAAACAACAGTTAGAAATGCAGAAGATGAGTACCAAAATGACATAATTACACAACACAGTAGAAGCACAAAAGAGTAGGTTAGAACTGGCTGAAGAACACATATCCCAACTAGAAGACAAATCCCTGGACTCAAGCCTGTATGAAGAAAAATCAGAACAAAGATTTAAGAGAAATGAAGAGGACCTAAGAATTATATGGGATGACATGAGAAGAAATCACAGAAGACTCATTGGAATTCCAGAACAAGAAGAGGAGAGGAAAAAAAAAAAAAAAAACACCAAGAAAATTGTGGAAGACTTTCCCTCATATCATGAAAGAAAAAAAGATATTTGTCCAAGAAGCTCATAGAACCCCACACAAGATAGATCCCAAGAGAAAAACACCAAGGCATATTATAATCAAACTCTCCAAAACCAAAGACAAAGACCATATTTTGAGAGCTGCTCAGGACAAAAGAAATATTACTTATAATAATCAAACAGACTGAGCTCTGATTACTCGGCAGAAACCATGCAGGCAAGAAGACAATGGGACAGCATATATAAAACACTGGAGGAAAAGAACTTCCAATCAAAAATCCTATATCCAGACAAATGATCCATCAAATATGAGGGAGAATTCAAGGCATTCTTAGACAAACAAAAATTAAGGGACTTTGTAAAAACCAGACCAACCCTGAAAGAAATGCTTAAGGAGAAAACCAAAATTAATGGAAACAATCAGTCCTAGCGATTGGTACACCATCCGATCTGCAACCTATACAACTATGAGACCAGAAGAACT
>NW_006922503.1:222021-223707 GCF_000298275.1 Orycteropus afer afer | reverse complement strand
ATTTCTGATAAAATAGACATTAAGGTGAAAAACATCATAAGAGATAAGGACATTATATGATGCTAAAAGGGTCAATTGACAAAGAAGACATTATAATAAAATATTTATGAACCCAATGAAAGTGCTCAAAAATACTTGAAGCAAATACTAACTGAATTAAAAGGGGCAATAGACAACTCTACACTAGTAGTAGGAGACTTTAACATACCACTTTCAAAGAGGAACAAGTCAATTAGAAAAAAACTCAACCAAGATACAGAAAAACTCAACAATACAATCAACCAACTCAACCTTATAGACATATACAGAGCATTTCTCCCAACAAAAGCACAATTCACATTCTTCTCCAGTGCACATTGATCCTTCTCCAGAATAGACCATATGTTAGGACATAAAACAAGCCTCAATAAATTCAAAAGCATTGAAATACTACAGAGCATCTTCTCAGACCACAATTCTATAAAATCAGAAATTAATAATAGGAAGAGCAAGGAAAAAGCATCAAACATAAGGAAGCTGAACAACTCACTGCTCAAAAACTACTGGGTAATAGAACACATAACTGAAATTAAAAATTCCTAGAAACAAATGAGAATGAAAATACATCATACCAAAACCTATGAGACATGGTGAAAGCAGTACTCAGAGGACAGTTTATAGCAATAAATGCATATACATCAAAAAAGAGGAAAGAAACAAAATCAGTACTCTAACTCATCAACTCCAACAACTAGAAATAGAACAACAAAAGAGTCCTACAGTATCTAGAAGCAAGGAAATAATAAAGATCAGAGCAGAAATAAATGAAACAGAAAACAAAAAAAAATAGAGAAAATCAACAAAATAAAAAGCTGGTTCTTCAAAAAGATCAATAAAATTCGATGAATCATTGGCAGATCTAACAAAAGAAAAGAAGATCCAAATCACAAGAATTGTACATGAAAATGGTGTCATTCAAACAGAACCAACTGAAATAAAAAAGATACTGACAAAATGTTATGAAAAACTGTACTCCAACAGATTTGAGAACCTGGAAGAGATGGACAAGTTTCTAGAATCACAAGACCTACCTAAACTATCCCACTCGGAGATAGAAAGCTTGAACAGACCCATAACAAGGGAAGAAACTGAACAGGTCATAAAAAAAAAAAGTTTCCACAAAGAAAAGCCCTGGCCCTGATGGCTTCAGTGGATAATTTTATCAAATATTCAGAGAAGACTTGACACCTATGCTACTCAAGCTATTCCAGAGCATAGAAAATGATGGAATACTTCCAAACTCATTTTTATGAAGCAAGCATAACACTAATACCAAAAACAGGGAAAGAGACCACTAGAAAGGAAAGCTACAGAACAATATCCCTCATGAACATAGATGCAAAAATCTTCAACAAAATCCTAGCCAAGAGAATTCAACAAAATATCAAAAAAATAATGCACTAGGACCAAGTGGGATTTATACCACGTTTACAAGGGTAGTTCAACATCAGATAATCAATCAATGTAATCCACCACATAATCAAAACAAAAGAAAAGAACCATATGATTATATCAATCGATGCAGAAAAGGCATTTGATAAAATCCAACATCCATTCCTGTTTAGAACTCTCAGCAAAATTGGGATAGAAGGGAAATTCCTCAACATAATAAAGGGTATATATGCAAAGCCAACGGCCAACATCATT
>NW_006922503.1:219355-220001 GCF_000298275.1 Orycteropus afer afer | reverse complement strand
TCACCATAGCAAAGAGATGGAAACAACCTAAATGCCCATCAATGGATGAGTGGATAACCAAATTATGGTATATGCACACAATGGAATACTATGCTGCATCAAAGAACAATGAGGGATACGCAAATCATCTCACAATGTGAATGAACCTGAAGGACATTATGCTGAGTGAAATAAGTAAATCACAGAAAGACAGGTACTGTATGAGCCCATTACTGTAAAAAGACAAAGAAGGGTTTGCTTGGGAAAGGGAACTCACTTTGTAGGTTACAGGGGTGGGGAGGGAAGAGGAGGGACTAATTTCAGGCTAGTAGGGACCCACATGCTGGCATGGGTAGGGGGAAGGGTATACAGGAAGGATCTGTGACTACCATGATAACATTAGGAAATGGGAGGACACCGAATTGTGCACATAAGAGATAGACGACAGATACTAATACCAACCAATGTGTCCACAATACTGCATTGCCATTAACACCAAACACCAGGCAACAGATAAACACATTAACACCTGAGAGGATCAGATGGGGGTCAGTGTACAGGAGTATACTCTAGACCAAGGATAGATTCAGCTGAGGCTAATTTTGCACAGACACCAGTGATACAAAATACCTGCATTCCTTGCAGAAACAATAGAAAACAGACACAT
>NW_006922503.1:203157-219243 GCF_000298275.1 Orycteropus afer afer | reverse complement strand
ACAACCAGACACTATGGGAGAGAAATCCAATAGATCTACCGTCCCAGGACCATAATACTGGGGGACACCAGACTCAATTGCCACAACAAAATACATAAAAGCCTTGCTCCGCATCCTACATTGGTGAATAAGCAACTGGAGTCTTAAAAGCTTTCAAGCGACCATCTAAGATGCAGCTAATGGTCTCCTAGCATTGGAAGCAAAGAAGAATGCAAAAAAAACCAATAAATAATAATAAAAAAAAAGGCATTTGGAAACAATCAGCCATAGGACATGATGGCCCTCGAGACCAGAAGTACTAGATGGTGCCCAGCTACCAATGCCAACCACTCAGGAAAGGATCAAATCTGGAGATCCTGGATAGAGTGGGAGGAAAAACGTGGAGCACAATCCAAAAACTCAATAACAACCAGAATTACTGGTCAGATGAAATCTGGTGAGACCCCCAATACTATGGCCCTGGAATACATTCTGGGCCTGCAATAAAACATACCCCCAGGGCTGGCTCTGAGCCCAATAGTTAACAAGATGTACATGCAGGCCACTCAACCCAGGATGACACACCCACATACTCTCTGGTAATACATCCTCTTAGAGCAATAGACCATGGGACACCTGAGGACCAACATTCAAATTGAGGAAATGCAGGACAATCAGGAGTGCATAAATATGAGGGGCACAGGGGGACGGTTACTGGCTAGGGAGGGGAGGAGCCTGGGTTAAGGTTGGACATGGTAAATAGGGAATGAAACTAAATATACTGTAACATTTAATGTAAAACAAGCTCTTAAAATTTAAAGAAAAGAAAAAATAAAGAATATGGCAAAAATTTTTTTTTAAAAAAAAAGGTTGTACCACTTCCTTCATCCAGTGCCATGTCATGACCATTCACTAGGCTATGAAGAACTCCTCCAAAGCTCAGCTTCCAATGGCTATACACTAAATATTCCATTACATGGATGCTCCAAATTGCCTGCAGACATCTTCCTGCTGTTAGATGTCCTAGCTGCTTCCAATTTTTTTCACAAAGCATTTTGTTTGTTTGTTTGTTTAATCAAAGCAACCCTGGCAGCAGTATGAAGTTTGGATTGGATGAAGGCACGCAAGACCACACAGCCAGTTATTGCAATAGCTCAGAATGAGGTAATGAGATCTTGAATCCAGATGGAAGCAGGAGGAATGGGATGAAACAGGCCAAATTAGATTTGCAAGAAAAAAGATACATTGGCCTTTTGTAATATTCAGATGTCTATTTTACTCCACACCCATATCTTTCAAAATTCAGTTTCATGTCATGCTGACTTAACCAAGTACTTAATTCTCTAAAGCCTGCCTTGTTGAAACTTAACCAGTACCACTTGCTCTCCAGTCAGATTTGATTCATGGCAACCTCACATGTGTCAGAGTGGAACTGCACTCAGTAAGGTTTGCAATGGCCGATTTCTCAGAAGTATTTCACCAGGCCTTTCTTGCAAGGCACCTCGAACTGCCAATGTTTCGGTTAACAGCGTAGCATGTTAACCATTTGCAGCACCCAAGGACTACTGAAACTTAACAGAAGATTCTTATTTCTGGGCAATTGTTTCTTTCTTCTCCAACTCCCCCCCACGCACACACTTGAGCATATGGTGACTCTCCTGCAAGATTTACTGTCAGTGGCTTTGCCCACTTCACCCTTTGGAGCAAAGAGAGTTGAAAAGAGCTGACTGCTTGGGGTCCTCTGATGTGAGGTGTCTGCTCTGAGGAAAAGGAATCACTGTATACTTCTGCTACAAACAAAAAGCTTCCTTTTCCAGCAGAATTTTTCATATTAAGAATTGAAGAAAAATTTACATTTTATCTTAGAATTTTATAATTTTCTACACAGAAAGGCATCACCCTTACCAAGAGAAACTCATAGCTTAGGTGTTTAAATGTTTTCCTTAGGAAAACTCCTTCCGATCTAAGAGCTAAAAATCAAGATTTTAGATTTAGGATATATTTATTTGATTTTCTTGCAACATGAATTACTTTTCACTTTAATTCAGAGGTGGTGACTCCTGGTATAGTTGTATATGTGTATATCAAAGCAAATATACTTGCAAGAACTCCCCATGTGATATTCCCCATATCCCCACATTGAATGTCTTTGAAATATCCTACACTGTGTCTTAACACCTTGCCAAGAAAATAACACAAGCATCAGAGTGAATTTAGAAAACTACTTTTCTCCCTTTCGGATGCATGCTCAGTCAAAACAGATAGTTGGTGTGTTTTTGTTTGTTTGTTTGTTTGTTTGTTTGTTTTTAACACAGCCTAGAGTTTGTTTGCCATCAGTTTCTTACTTGGCTCTTCAGCCTTGAGACCCTCCCTCAAATTAGTAGCCATAAGCTGGAAAGGAAAAAGAATTCTTCCAGTTGCTTATTTTTCTATATTAATGATGTGGCCTTCCTTCCAGAAAATTTGATAAACATTGATTGTCTCTCCTATCCTTGTCAGACAATAAAGAATTCCATCATTGGGGGGCAGGGGATGAACTCTAAATAAATTTCCAGAACTGACAGTCATGGTTTTTCAAGTCTACATTCACATTGTTTTGTTTTTAAAATTTTATTGTGCTTTGGGTGCAAATTTACAGAGCAAAATTTGTTTTACACTCATCAGTGCATGTACATTTGATTTCACTCCCCAATTACCATCCTGACCGTAACAAACTCTCCTCCCCTCTCCTCCCTGTGACCACCCCCTCTCTGTGCCCATCTTAACTATGCACTCCTGTCTGCCCAGCTTTCCTTCTATGTGAATACTGTACTCCTGGTGCCTCATGGCCAATTGCTCTAAGGGGTGTATCTCCCTAGAGCAGGTGGGTGCATCACCCTGGAGTAGGTGTTCTGCATGTAGGTCTTTCTACTGCTGGGTTGAAAGCCAATCCATGGGAGTGATTCCAATTCTAGGCCCTAAGGGTAACCCAGGACCACAGTATTGGGAGTTCCACCAGACTCTATCTGACCAGTAATTCTGGTCATTTTTGATTTTTGGAAATAGATTTCTTAACCAATAGCAAAAGTGAAGCATTGGTGGTTCAGTGATAGAATTCTCACCTTCCATGCAGGAGACCTGGGTTCAATTCCTAGCCAGTGCTCTTCATACACAGCCACCCCCTGTCTGTCAATGGAGATTTGCATGTGGATATCATGCTAAACAGGCTTCTAAGGAGCTACCAGACTAAGACAGACTAGGAAAAAAGGTCTGGTGATCTACTTGTGAAAATTGGCCAATGAAAACTCTGTAGAAACAAGGTCTTGTCCCGACAATTGTGGAGATGATGCAGGATCAGGCAGCACTTCGTTCCATTGTGTATGAGACTGCCTTGACAGTAGCTAACAACAACAAATAGCAAATACAAATGTAAACTCTAAATTTTCATTCTATAGCAATCCTGTGCTCCCTGGATTAGTCAAGGTCAGCTGTTAACCTAACACCAAATCCACATGTAATATCTCAAATCCAAGATGGTCACAACAAAGCAGAAACTAGGAAATTGCTGAAGCAATGTGGCAGAAACCTAGAACCAAAGAAAGTGGTAATGAGCCTCTTAATTAAGAAAAAAGAAAGAGAATGTCAAAATCAGGGGAGCAAACTGTGTAATGAAATCCAAATATTTAATTTTGGTCAGCGAGGTAAAAACACAACTAAATTTGAGAGACCATTAAGTTCACCTCCTGGGTCTACAGAGAACTATAGCCCAAATGTCAGCAAATTTTGCTTTCTTACTTTTCCTATATGATTATGATGCGAGGTCCTTGAACAAAGTGTTTCAGCAGGGAATCAATCCCTTGAGTTTTGACTGGCAAAGACCTACAATAGAAAGAGTGTTGCCCCTTGTAGCTGTTATTCCCTTCACACCTACCTTTCTCTGAATTCCTTGGCTCCACTAATTAAAATGCTGTTGGGAAAAATGGCCTAGGTCAACTTTTTCCAGCCCTCCCTGTGCTAGAACTAATGGAGAAATCTCAAACGTGCCTCACTAACTTTCTGGGCCTCAGTTTCATTTTTAGTAAAATAAGGGAATTGGTCTAGATGGTCTTATAATTACTCTTCTCTCTTCCATATAGATAGCACTCTGACTATAGGACTCAGGGCCAAAGAAGCAGAGATTCTGAGATGTTCAGAACATCTCTGTTGAGATTGGAGCTCTCATGAGTAAGAGAAGAAGAAAGATTTCTGCATCCAGCATAAGGCACATGGGATTCATTTGTAAATGTGTCAAAGCTTATTCTGGGAATGGACCTGGCAGAGTCCTAAAGAGCAGCCATTTCTCACCTGTAGAGTGATTATCCTATTGTGCTTGAGGCCTGGGTGGAGGACCAAAGCTAATTAAGCCCTTTTTAACCCATCCTAATGATCTTAATCGGTCTGCTCCAATAAAGATTTACAGCCTTGGAACCCACTGGGTCAGAATGGATTTGATGGCAGTGAATAATCTTAAAAGAAATACTTGGGTGGTATAAACAGTTAACAAGCTCAGCTGCTAACTGAGTCTACCCAGAGGTGCCTGATACAAAAGGGGTTGTGATGAGTCAGAATTAACTGGACAGCAGCTGTGGTCCTACTAGCTAGCTAAGCACCCTGGAAGTAGGTGAGAAACTTATAACCTATGGAGTTTCTTCTGGAACCTAGTAATTCATGAATCCCCAACATCATCTTTGCCATCAGTACCAGGAAACTTGCACTGAGCCATTTAATAATTGAAGTTATCATTCACCAAGAGCTTACTCTGGGCCAAGGATCAGGCTGAGCACTTTCAGTGCTTTAATTCTTATAGCAACTGGCTCAAGTCAGTACTCTTATTATCCTCATAATACAGCTAAGAAAACTGAGTGCAACAAGGGTTAAGTGACTTGCCTAAGGTCATACAACTGGTAAGTGGCAAAGCTAGGATGCAAACCCAGGGAGTCTGATAACTAAAGTCCACACTTAAAAATCAGCAACACAAAACTTTTATTCAGACATGATTTCAGACTTAAAGTTGCAAGAATAGTATAAGGAATCCCATATACACTTCACTGGGATTCCACAAATGTAAATTAACATTTTACTCCATTTGTTTTAGCTTGCTCTTTGTATGTGTATATGTTTGTTTATGTGTGCATGTGTATGTAATACATGCTATACATATTACATATATATGCTTTCTGAACCATTTGAGAGTAGTGCCTAAGAACAAGGACATTCTTTTACATAACCACAGTTTCAGTATCATATTAGAAAACTAACATTGAAACAATACTATGATTAGATCTACAGATGTTATTTAGATTCTGCCAATTCTTCTGATTACGTCTGTTATAGAAAAAAAACTTCTGGTCCAAGATCAAATCCATGATCACACATTGCATTCAGTTGTCACAATACTTTTGACTGTTTTAAACTGGAGCTGTTCCTCAGTCTTTCTTCGTCTTGTATAGTCTTGAAATTGATGAAGAGTTATTTTATAAAATATCCCTCAATTTTATTTTTCTGATGTTTTCTTCATGTTTAGATTCAAGTTATGCATTTTTGGCAAGGACACCACAGAAGTGAAGCTATGTGCTCTTCAGTGCCTCATATTAGGAGGCATATGATATTGATTTGTCTGATTACTGGTGATGTTAACTTTGATCACTTTGTTGTCTGCCAGTTCCTTTTGTAATGAATCTTAACACAGACAGAGGCCACACTCTCAGCCACTACAGTACAGAACTACCTCTATGCAACTAGCACTGTGCTAGTCACTGAAGAGGGAGCTCTGGTAGCATAGTGGCTAAGACACTTGCCTGCTAACCAGAAGGCTGGCGGTTCAAACCCACCAGCCACTCCTCGGAAGGAAGGTTGGGCAATCCTACTTCCGTAGTGATACTGCCTCGGAAACCCAAGGAGGGGTCGCTATGAGTCGGGGCGACTCGACGGCACATAACAACAACAGTCACTGAAGAGTCAGGAACCTTGGAGGAATTCTGCTTCCTGAGGGTTTACGTTATGGTTGGGAAGACAGGTACGTGAAATTAATTTAGAAATCACTCACAAACTATTCTGTGAGTCCCAAGACAATTAGAGTTAAAGGAATTCAGAAGTAGAAATGAATTTTGAGGAAGTGGCTTGAGCAAGGGAATTAGAAGAAAGAGTAAGTTTGGCCTCTGGGCACTTCAACGCTGTGGAGAGGCGTAATCAGGAGGTGAACAAGGTCTAAAACAGGAAGTTAGAAAGAGTCTGGGCACTGATCGAGGAGGGCCGGAACAGAGTATGCTATCACTGTCCCACACAAGAGGAAAGCAGCAGCCATTCTAGGGGGCTGGTAGCAGTGGGGATGTAATGGGCTAAAAGAAAGTGAGGCATAAGAATTTAAGGTCTCTTGAAAATATGAGGGTATTGCCAGATGCAGAGGTCAGATAGGGTGACAGAAATCTGATGCACTAACTGCCTAGATCCTGGGGTGGGTTTTAACTGAGAACTCATTTCAGAGTCTTAACAGTACTTGGCGGCCCTGACATATTCGTTCTCAGGAAGTGCTCATGTATTAGCAATGCTAAGGCCAAGGATATTTGGCCAGAGCAGAAGGTCCCTGTGGAGGAATAATATGACAACAAATCTGTTTTGGAAGATGTACAGCCAGAATGCTCCTTGTTAGTGAGGATGGTGAGACTGTCTCACATACTTTAGACATGTTATCAGAAGGGACTAGTCCCTGGAGAAGGACATCATGCTTGGTAAAGTAGAGGGTCAGTGAAGAAGAGGAAGACCCTCAGTGAAATGGACTGACACAGTGGCTGCAACATTGGGCTTATAACAACGATTGTGAGGATGGTGCAGGATCAGGCAGTGTTTCATTCTGTTGTATATAGGTTCACTATGAGTCGGCATCAATTCAATGGCACCTAACAATAAAAACAAGATCAGGGAGATTGATAGGGTTAGATTGGCAGAGACTTGGGTGCACTGCTCAAGAATTATTTTCATGAGTCCTATAGTGCCTAAGCTATTTGACAGCTAACCAGAAGTCTGGTGATTCAAATCCAGGAGCCACTCCTCAAAAGGAAGTTTGGGAAATCTACTTCCATAGTGATATTGCCTTGGAAACCCAAGGAGGAGTCTCTATGAGTCGGATCTTGCCCCACTGCAGTGAGTTTGGTTTGGTTTGGTTTGGTCCTTGCATAGGGACCCTATCCTGTGTACACACAGCAAAGAGATGGCTTAAAAAGTTAGTAATTCTGTCTCTCATCTCACCGTTATTGCTAGTTGTCACATCAACCCCTGGCTCATGGTGACTCCATACACAATGGAACAAAACATTGTCTGATCCTGTGCCATCCCATGATCAGTTGCAGGTTGGACCACTATGATCCAAAGGATTTTCATTGGCTGATTTTTGGAAGTAGATTGCCAGAACTTTCTTCTCAGTCTGTCTTAGTCTGAGAACTGTACTGAAATTTATTCCACATTATAGCAACATGCAAACCTCCACTGACAGACTGGTGGTGATGGTGGTTGTGGTGGCAGTGCAAGAGATACATTGTCTGAGAATTGAACCTGAGTCTGCAGCATGAAAGGCAAGAATTCTACCACTGAACCACCACTGCCCTCCTCATCTCACTAGCTACCCCTAAACTGAAATCAAAATCTTTTCCAAACACCATTTTCATCTGCTTCTGTAGTAGTAGTACTTCTCAGAAGTACCCTGTGCCTCTAATCTGGTTCAGAATTAAAGTGCTCTAATTAAATGGAGATCTCATTATATTCTGTTCTAATCTGCAGCACAATCATAATGCAGTGATTACCTTGAATTAGTATTGCACATACTTCCACCCACTTATTATTATATGTCTCTGTACTTTAATTATGTTTCAATGAATATAATTCCATACCCTTCAATACTTAAATAATATTCACTTTAAATATAATTGCATGCCTAGAATTCTCTGTAACTGTGAGTGTTTGCATTGCAAATAATAAAAATTAGTACAGCTCTGGAGGCTGAAACAAACTAAGCCATGCCTGAAAGAAACCAGTTGGCATTTTAATAGAATTTTAAAATACTGAAATTTGTTACTAATTTATTTTTTCATAAACACACTTTAAGAGGATGATTTTTGTAGCCTTATTAAAACAAAATCTTTGGAAGGAAACAGCAATTCTCTAGAGGGTTTTGTTGCCTACTAACCACTTCACTAGGGACTTGGCTGCTGGTAGGGAATTGAGCTGGTATCAGATTGGGGGGAAAAAATGTACTGAGTTTTTTTTTTTCTTTTTTTGGCCAAGCATTGGATTTGCAAGAAATTAATTGGAGATTTTGATGGGTCAAAAGGAAAATCTCAGCATCAACAACCAGGTAACAGGCATGAAGGCATTCTATCTGCCTACCCATCTGCACATTCATTCTCATTGTCCAGGAAAAAGCATGGCATTAAAGCTCATATTGTTTCTGGTATTTAGTCTTAGGAAGCCATAGACTTCTTTATTACTGCCAACATATGACAAAGGAGACTTTGTCTTTGGAGAATTTTTTTTTCTCTTTTTGCATTCTGTTGTACATCCTAGTACAGCTACAACTAATGCATGTGATTTGGTTGATAATTATTTCAAGAAAATGGTTAATAATAATTTGGACTGAAAAGTAAACAGTTGATAAATTAATTTTTGACCTTGTGCCATTAATACCTAATGCTCCCAAAGAACTAGAGAAGTGGTAGTCTTTGATTTAAAAATAGTGTATGAATTAGAGGTTTCAGAAACAAGATTGTCAAGAGAAAAGCAAACTAAAATAGAATGCCAGTTTGATTGTCTCTCATTCATAAGGAGTAAACACAGAGTAGGTTTTATAAACCTTCAGGCTAGGTAAAACCTTCAAGTCCAATCTTGGTCCCCTATTGTGAACTATTCAAACCTCATTGTCCAGGAAGTGCCATTATCACTGTTGGAAAGAATCAATATTATTAAAGTAATAAGTCTTCCTGAAAAACATATCTGCAAAGTTGGCCACTCCACAACTCCATGGAATAAGTCAAGCCATTATATAAATTGGTTACTAAAGTTTTATCTCAAAAGGATTGAAACAAAAGGGGAAAAAGGGATGCTAAACTGATTGGTTATGTAGGAGGAAGAGAAACTGAATTTTTTTTTCCAACCTTTGTACTGAACCAAAATTTGTTGGTCTGCTTTTCCCATAGGTGCATTTGGCATGATAATTACTAAATCAACTCAATCAAATATTCTATCATTTTAACACATGTTATATTAATAAATAAATAAATAAATAAGTGTAGTGAATTGTGACACAGTGAACCAAGCATCCAAATACCTGTTCTGTGCATGTTTCTCTTTCCATGTTAACCTATTAGCTATTGTTTCTTTTTCATCAAAATCCTTCCAACTGATCTACCAGGCTATCAAGGTATTATGGTATTATATCACATTCAATGCCATTCATTACTTTGCCATATGCCTAAAAGAGAAAATATATAAAACCCGTAATAACAGATCAATTAAAAATAAAAAGATTACCACATCTAGCATGATAGAATGAAGCACTCTGAAGAACCATTCCCCAGTAAAACTTGTGAAAGTATTTTTTAAAAGCCACCATGCAAAGTCTCTGAAATTGTTGGGAGGTACAGACAACAAAGATGAATCTTTTTCCATGTACAGTACTGTGTTGTCAGAGATAGCAAGCATTAATCTACATGTAGAGAGATGGGTAGACAGGCTGAATGATCAGGTATGTCTAGGCAAAGAGTAGTGTGCCCATAACCATGTATAAGGTTGGCAGATGATGTTTCTACATGCTCATTTGTATGTCCTGTAAGAATGCCCAGGTGTATAGCAGAGCTTACAAGGGGCAAGGCTGTGGTGGCTTCTTGGCCACAGCCAGCTACCCTGAAGGAGCAAATAGTTGGACCTGGGGGCTCAGGACCATGGTCACAGGGGACATCAAGGTCAATTGGCATAACATACAACACAGAAACATTGTTCTATGCCCTACTTTGGTGAGTAGTGACTGGGATCTCTAAAGCTTGCAAGCAGCCATCTAGATGCAATGATGGGTCTCTCCTCATCTAAAGCAAAGAAGAATGAAGAAAACCAAAGATGCATGCAAATAATTAATCCAAGGAACTGGTAGACCACCTTCAGCCTACATGACCCTGAAACCAGAAGAACTAGATGGTGCCCAACTACCACTGTCAACCCCTCGGAGGGGGATCTATGTAGGAGATCCTGGATAGAGGGGGACAACAATGTGAAACAAAACTCAAAAGCATAAAATAAAAAACAAGTTTGCTGGTGTGATAGAGCCTGGTGAGACCCCTGAGACTATGGCATCTAGCCACTCTTCAGGTCTGGAATTTAACTCACTCCTATGGCTTCCAGCCAAACAATAGACAGGCATATGGGGTGAACATTTACATAAGGTAAATACATTCATTGAAGTGATCAATTGTGGGTGAATGGAAGGACAGTGAATACACAGGGAGACAGCTGGGGGGCAGGAGTGCATGGGAGGGAAGGACACAGGGAAGAGGTAACTACAGGGAGGAAGTGGGAAGAGAGCTGGTGTATTGTGGAGAATTGTAGTCAATGTCAAGAGACAAAATGTGTATGAACTGCTGTATAGAAAATGAATTTGCTCTGTAAACTTTCAACCCAGTCACAATAAAAATTTTAAAAACAAAATAAAGTCTCTGTAATTGAGAACTTCCAAAGGGAAAGGAAGTCAAGGTGATATTAGGATAGAATAGACTGTTTTAAACTTTGGAAGATAATAATAAATCACAGGGTAACCTCAAATAAAATTAATGAACCTTACCAAAATAGAAAAGGAAGAAAAGCATAAAGTCTCAGTAAACACTAAAATAATAGCAACAAAGGAAATGATAATGAAATCTGTAAAGAAAATGAACTCAGCACAGAAAAAATATATGGAACAAAGAAACCATCAGCACTCCCACAAAAAAAAAAGTAGTAAATTAATACCTATTGATAATTATACTGCGTGTAAATGAAGTAAAGGCACAAGTCAAGGGATAAGTTCTGGAAGAATGGATAAGAAAACATGATCAAACAATGTGCTATCTACAAAAGACACACCTTAGACATAAAGACAAAAATAAGCTAAAAATCAAATGATGGAAAAACATATATCAAGCCAATGGCAGAAAAAGAACAGGAGTGGCAATATCAATATCTGATAAAATAGACATTAAGGCAAAACCCAGCAAAATAGACAAGGAATGATATTGTATAATAATTAAAGGGTCAATCCAACAAAAGTACATAACCATAATCGATATGTATGCACCAAATGAAAAAGCCCCAAAATACAGAAATTAAATTTTTAAAGAATTTAAAACAGAAATAGACAACTCCACAATAATAGTAGGAAACTTTTATATACCACTTTAAATAAAGGAAAGAAAGAATGAAGAAAGAAATTCAACAAAGATACAGAAGATCTAAACAACACAATCAACCAAGTAGACCTCATAGATGAATGCAGAGCACTCCATCCAACAACAGCAAAATGTACATTCTTTTCCAGTGCACAGGGAACATTCTCCAGAGTAGACCATATGTTAGGCCACAAAGCAAGCCTCAATAAATTTTAAAACATCAAAATACTGAAAACTATCCTCTCAGATCACAATACTATATAATTAGAAATCATCAACAGAAAGATCAAGGAAATAAAACCAAATATAACTGAGTACTTATAACCCACTGGGTAAAAAAAGAAATTAAAATTGAAATTTAAGAAATCCTTGAGTCAAATGGGAATGGAAACACAGCATACCAAAATCTTTGGGACAGAGCAAAAGTAGTGCTCAGAGGACAATTTATAGCAATAAATGTGCATATCAAAAGAGAAGAACCAAATTCAACAACTAACTCAAAATCTCCAACAATTATGAAAAGAACAGAAAAAAGAAAGAAAGAAATAAATAACCCTAGAGTCACCAGAACAAAGGAAATAGTAAAGATTCAATCAGAAATAAATGAAACACAAACGTAATAGAAAAAAATGAACAATACTAGAGGTTGGTTCTCTGAAAGGATAAATAAAATTGGCAAACCTCTGGCAAATTTAACAAAGGAAAAGAAGTAGAAGATGCAAATAACACAAATAAGAAATGAAATAGGTGATGTCACAATAGAACATAATGAAATAAAAAGGATATAATAGATATTATAAACCACAGTGTTGTTGTTGTTGTTAGGTGCCATCGAGTCATCTCCAACTCATAGCAACCTTATGTACAACAGAACAAAACACTGCTCAGTCCTGTGCCAGCCTCACAATCCTTGCTATACCTGAGCCCATTGTTGCAACCACTGTGTCAATACATCTCCTTGAGGGTCTTCCCCTTTTTTGTTGGCCCTCCACTTTACCAAGCATAATATCCTTCTCCAGGAATGGTCCCTTCTGACAACATGACCAAGGTAAGTGAGACAAAGTCTGGCCATGCTCACTTCCAAAGAGCATTCCCACTGCACTTCTTCCAGGACAGATTTGTCTGTTCTTCTGGCAGTCCATGGTACTTACAGTATTCTTTGCCAACACCACAACTCAAAAGCATCAACTCTTCTTCGGTCTGCCTTATTCATTGTCCAGCTTTCACATGTATATGAGGCGACTAAAAATACTATGGCTCAGGTTAGGTGCACCTCAATCTTCAAAGAGACATCTTTGCTCTTCAACACTTCAAAGTGGTCTTTTGTAGCAGATTTGCGCAGTGCAATATGTCGTCTGATTTCTTGACTGCTGCTTCCATTGGTGTTGATTGTGGAACCAAGGAATATGTAATCTTTGACAACTTCAATCTTTTCTCCATTTATCGTGATGCTGCTTATTGGTCGAGTTGTGAGGATTTTCATTTTCTTTATGTTGAGGTGTAATCCATACTACAGACTTCATCTGTAAGTGCTTCAAGTCATCTTCACTTCCAGCAAGCAAGGATGTGTTATTTGCATATTGCAGCTTGTTAATAACTCTTCCTCCAATCCTGATGACATGCTCTTCTTCATATAGTCCAGCTTCTCAGATCATTTGCTCAGCATGCAGATTGAATAAGTATGGTGAAAGGATACAACCCTGACACATTCCTTTCCTGATTTTAAACCGTGCAGTATCCTCTTGTTCTGTTTGAATGACAGCCCCCTGTTCTATGTACAGGTTCTTCATGAGTACCATTAAGTGTTCTGGAATTCCAATTCTTCTCAATGTTAACCATAATTTGTTATGATCCACATAAATAAATGCTTTTGCATAGCCATTAAAACAAAAGTAAGCAACTTTCTGGTATTCTTTGATTTTAGCCAAGATCCATCTGACTTTGGGAATGATATCCCTTGTTCCATGCCCTCTTCTGAATCCAGCTTGCATTTCTGGAAGTTCTTTGTGCATATACTGCTGCAACCCTTTTTGAATTATCTTCAGCAAGATTTTACTTGTGTGTGATATTAATGATATTGTTTGATAATTTCCACATTCTGTAGAATCACCTTTCTTTGGAATGGGCACAAACATGGATCTTTTACAATCAGGTGACCAGGTAACTCTCTTCCAAATATCTTGGAAGCACTATACTGAAACAAATTTGGAAACCTAGAAGAAGTGGAAAGTTTCTAGAAACATTCTCCCTATGCAAACTAACACAAACAGGGGTAAAAAATTTGAACAGACTTTTAACAAAAGAAGCAATTGGCAAGGTCATTAAAAAAAAAAAATCTCCTAACAGCAACAATAAAAAAAATCCAGGTCCAGACAGCTTCACTAGCAAATTCAATCAAACATTTAGAGAAGAACTGACACCAATCCTACTCAACCTATTCCACAATATAAAGAAGAATTAAATACTCCTGAACTCATTCTATAAAGCAGGCATTACCATGATACAAAAACCAGACAAAGACATCACTAAAAAAGAAAACTATAGACCAATATCCCTCATGATATTGACACAAAAATTCTCAGCAACATCTTATCCAATAGAATCCAACACAATATTTGAAAAATAATACATCATGACCAGGTATGCAAGAGTGGTTCAACATTAGAAAAACAATCAATGTAATCCATCACATAAGTGAAATCAAGGATATGAATCACATGATCATATCAATAGATGCAGAAACGGCATTTAACAAAATACAACACTGTGATAGTTGGAGCTGTATGTCAACTTGGCTGGACCACAATTCTATGTGGCTTAAACAATTGTGATGTGGGTTAGTCCCATGATGGGATCAGATGTATATGTTTTGAACAGTCAATCCATTGAAAGGGAGTTTCCTTAGGGGTGTGGCCTGCTTCCAATATATTTATGGACATCCTGGGAGAAGAGACACTCTTCTGTGGATCGGGATCCTGTTATGCTGCCTACAATTGTCTGTGAGTGAACAATCCTTCATTCAGCCTGGAGATCTTGGATTCGTCATTCATTGGAGTCAACAGCTAGTGAGTGTACTGCTGCCTGCAAACCTTGAGCTCATCAGCTCCTGCAGCTGCATGTGTTGGGAAAAGCCTCCTGCAGCTGCATGTGTTGAGAAAAGCCTCCAGCTTGACATTTGATCCAAGAACTTGGGACTTGCCAGCTTCTATAAGTGTGTGAGCCATTTTCCTAAGATAAATTTCTCTTTCTCTACATGTATATATAAGTTTTACTGGTTTTGCTTCTCTAGAGAGCCCAGTCTAACACAAACACTCAATCTTGCTTAAGAAAAACTCAAAAAGTAGGAATAAAAGGGAAATTCATCAACATAGTGAAGGGCATATACAAAAACCAATGGCCAGCACCATTCTCAGTGGAGAGAGACTGAAAGAGTGCCCCTTCTGAACGAGAACCAGACAAGAATGCCCTTTATCAATATTGTCTTGAAATTCTTAGCCACAGCAATAAGAAAAGAAATGGGCACAAAAGCCATCCAAATTGGCAAAGAAGAAGAAAAACTATCCATATTTTCAGATGATATGATCCTATACATAGAAAACCCCACAGACTCAATAAGAAGCTTCTGAAACTACTAGAAGTATTCCGCAATATGGCAGGGTACAAGATCAGCATACAAAAATCAGTTAGATTCCTCTACACTAACGCAGAGTACTCAGAATAGAAAATCAGGAAAACAATACCATTTGTAATAGCCATGTAAAAGATGAAGTACTTAAGAATAAATCCAACCAGAGACACAAAAGACTTACACAAATGAAACTACAAAACACTACTACAAGAAGCCAAAAGAAGCCTACAAAAATGGAAGAATATACCACACTCTCTGGTAGCATAGTGCCTAAGGCACTTGACTGCTAACCCACTAGCCACTCCTCGGAAGTAAGGTTGGGCAATCTACTTCCATAGTGATACCGCCTCGGAAACCTAAGAAGGGGTCGCTATGAGTCGGGTCCAACTCGAAGGCATGTAAGAACAAGAACAACATGGATAAGAAGGTGTAACACTGTAAAAACAACAATACTACAAAAGCAAACTACATATATAATGCAATCCTGATCTAGAATCCATCCCCATTCTTTAAAGAAATGGAAAAAGTAATTGCCAATTTTATATAGAAAAGAAAGAGATCAAGAAAATCAAAGCACTCTTAAAGAAGAAGAACAAAATAGGAGACTTCACAATTCCTGATCTCAAAACCTAGTATATAACCACAGAAATCCAAACATCCTGGTATTAGTACAATGATAGACACATAGATTAATGGAACAGAAATGAGAACCCAGAAGTAGATCCAAACACCTATGGACAGCTGATCTTTGACAATTGGGAAAGAGATTGTCTCTTTAACAAATGCTGCTGCAAAAACTGAATCTCCATTTGCAGAAAAGTGAAATAGAATCTATCTCTCTCACCATACACAAAAACTAACTCAAATTGGATTACAGAACAAAATGCAAAACATAAAACTATAAAGATCATCAAAAAAACAGAGGGCAATATAGGAGCCTTAATACATGGCATTAATACACTACCAAGTATGACTAAAAATGTATAAACAGCAAAAGACAAACTAGATGACTGGGACCTCCTAAAAAATAAATGATTGTGCATGTAAAAAAAAAAAACT
>NW_006922503.1:200958-201984 GCF_000298275.1 Orycteropus afer afer | reverse complement strand
ATTTGACTGCTAACCAGAAGGCTGGCAGTTCAAATCCACCAGTCACTCCTCAGAAGGAAGATTGGGCAATCTACTTCCATAGAGATACTGCCTCAGAAACCAAGGAGGGGTTGCTATGAGTTGGATCCGACTTGATGGCAGTGAACTTGGTTTTGGCGTTTTGGGCATAAAGAAAGAAAGAACACACTTTGCAGCACACTTCTACTCTCTCTGACACACATGGATCATCATGACTTGGAATTTACTTAATGGCAAGTGGCTTGGATTGTAATCATATGATTTTTATTTTAAAATAAAATGAGAAATTAGTAATTAAAAAATAAGGTCTTTGGAAATGTACTTTGGTGACTAGTGGCTGTGGTTTTAAAAGCTTGCAAGTGGCGATTTAAGGTGTATTTAAGGTTTCTTCTCATCTAGAGCAAAGAAGAATGAAGAAAATCAAAGACATGGAAACAATTAGTTCAGAGAACTCATGGACCATATGAACCTCAACCTCCTCAACCCTGAGAAAAGAAAAAATAGATGGTTTCCAGCTACCACTGCTGACTGCTCTGAAAGGGATCACAATAGAAGGTACTGGATAGAATGGGTGGAAAACTATGGGACAAAACTCAAAATCATTACAAAAAAGAGCAGATTTACTGGTCTGATAGAGACTGGTGGAATCTCCATGACTATGGCCCTTGGACATCCATCAAGCTTGGAACTTAATTCACCCCTTTGGCTCATCTTTAAGTCAAACAATAAACAGGCCTATAAAGTGAAAATAACACAAGGGAGGTACATAGTAATTAGCACACTCAACCATATAAGGTAAAAAGGGCAGCATTTGCCCAAGGATAAATCTCAGAAGGCAAAAAGGAATAAGAAAGAAGGATAAATGGAAATGAAAAACACAAGGAGGAAGTGGGAAGAATGCTATTACATTGCAGGGATTGCAATCAATGTCACAAAACAAAATGTGTATGAACAGTTGAATGGAAAATCAATTTGTTCTGTAAACTTCCACTCAAATGAAAATAAAAA
>NW_006922503.1:198219-199203 GCF_000298275.1 Orycteropus afer afer | reverse complement strand
GGGTTTGAACCGCCAATCTTCTGGTTAGCAGTCAATTGCCTTAGGCACTACACCATCTTTACCCTCTAGTTAGTAATTTACCCTCCCTTCCCCTCTCACCCCTTGTTATTTTTGTTGTTATGTGCCATTGGGTAGGCCCTAGTAACCTTCAAAGAATGTTTCTTTCTGTGTATAAACCTTTTCTTGACTTTTTACAGCAGTAGACTCACAATATTTATCCTTTAGTTATTGGCCAATTTTACTCAGCATAACGTCCTCTGTTGTTGTTGTTGTTATGTGCCATCAAGTCAGACCCGACTCATGGCGACCCCTCCTTGGGTTTCCAAGGCAGTATCACTACAGAAATAGATTGCCCCATCTTCCCTCCGAGGAGTGGCTGGTGGGTTTGAATCTCCAGCCTTCTAGTTAGCAGGCAAATGCCTTAGGCACTATGCCACCAGAGCTCTCATAATGTCCCATAATGTCCTCTAGGTTCCTCCTATTAAGAGATGTTTTTTAGATTCATTTAAGTAGTATTCCATTGTGTGTATACATCATAGTGCATCATAGTGTTTTTATCCATTCATCCTTTGAAGGCCACTTAAGTTGTCTCCATCATTTTGCTATTGAGAATAATACTGTGATGAACATAAGGGTGCATGTATCTGTTGTTGTCACAGCTCCTATTACTCTAGGATATATCCCTAGTTGTGGAATTGCTGGATCATATGTTGCTTCTATTTCCAATGTTTTAGGAAAGTACCATACTGTTTTCCACGGTGGTTGCACCATTTTACAGTCCCTAAGTAGTGTATAAGGGTTCCAGTCTCCCCATACTTTTGCAAGCATTTGTTTTTTTCTTTTTGAACTTTGCTATTAATGCTGGGGTGAGATGATATCTCATTGTTTTGATTTGCAACTTTCTAATAGTTAATGATAGGGAGCATTTATTCACGTGTTTGTTGTACTCCTGAATGTCTTCTTTGGTGAAATATCTGTTCATGT
>NW_006922503.1:195903-197867 GCF_000298275.1 Orycteropus afer afer | reverse complement strand
GTTTTACAGTCCTTATTCCTGAGAAGATTTCTGTGATTGTTTTAATGACCACCTGTTGTCCTTGAGCATGTAGAGGAGTAAAACTTTAGCTCTGTAGAGAATAAGCTGACTGTATGGATTCCAGGACTAATAATGTAATCATGTACAAACATATAAATAAAGTAGAGCAAAGGCATCAGGGGTCAATCTCGTAGAACATGCAGGGCGTCCACCTGCCCCTCGTTCCTTTTAAATAAAAAAGAAAACTATTAATCCATTCATGTTGCTTCATTCCATGACCTCTGTGGTTTTGCCGAAAGTAGCCGTTCCCAAAAAAATTTTTTCCCAGTCTGTAGTTCTCTTTTTACTCTTTCAGTGCAGTCTATTGATGCATATAAATGTTTAATTTTTAGGAGGTCCCAGTCACTTAGTTTGTCATCTGCTGTTTGTGCCTTTTTAGTTATGTTTGATAGTGCAATTATGCCATTTATTAGACCCTCCAAGTTAACCCCTATTTTTCTTTGATGATCTTCATAAATTTAGGTTTTACATTTAGGTTTTTGATCCATCTTGAGTTAGTTTCTATATATTGTAAGAGATATGGATCCTGTTTCATTTTTCTGCTAATGGATAGCCAGTTTTGCCAGAACTATTTGTTAAGGAGCCTATCTATTCCCTCATTGAATGGATTTCAGTATTTTGTCAAAGATCAGCTGTTCATACGTTTAATTCTGTGCTGAATGATTTAATTCTGGGTTCTCAATTATGTTTCATTGGTCTATGTGTCTGTCGTTGTATCAATATCAGGCTATTTGACTACCTTGGCTGTATAACAGGTTTTGAGACCTGGGAGTGTGAGACCTTTTTCTTCTTCTTCTTCTTTAATAGTGCTTTCCTTTTCTACAGTCTCCTTCCATTCCATATAAAGTTGGCAGTTAGTTTTTCCATCTCTCTAAAGAATGATTATGGAATCTGGATCAAGATTGCGTTATATCTGTATATCACTGTGAATATAATTTATATTTTCACATTAAGTTTTCCTGTTCATGTAGACAACCTCATATTTGGCGATTGATTCTTAGATAGGATACACAAATCAAGAGCAAAAGAAAAAAAATGATAAGCTGAATTTAATCACAATAAAATAATTTTAAAAGAAATTTCTATACCTCAAAGTACACTATCAAGAAAGCAAAAGTACAACCAAAAGAAGAAGAAATATTTACAAACCATATATCTGATAAGAACTTTTACCTACAATATAAAAGCTATTACCATTCAGGTCCAGTGAGATGGCGGCATAGGCAGAAAGACTGCACAGACCCTCTTCAACAAAGAAAAGGGGAACCAATTTACACAAATACAGCAGATAATCCTGGACCCCTGAGCTTTGAAGGGAAGGATATAGAAGTGGACTAAACTCCAACTAGCAAAAGAATTTGCATGAAAATACCAAAAAAGGAGACATACGGAGCTGGGGTCTGACAGTGATCCTGACAGCAGACATTAGATATTGCTGAGTGGTGGTAGGACCTAAGAATTTACCTAAAAATCAGCCCCACTAACCAGGGACTGCACAGAGGACTGCTCTGGTGGCTGGGGAATAAAAGGAGAAGCAGAGAAGAGGAAGGTGGGCTGAGCTATGGACTTTTGCCTGTCTGGAGGATGCAGCCATTTTGAATGTTTACAAGTGGCTTAACCATTTTGAACATTTGAAGCGACAGTGTTCTCACAGGTCCCAGGGACTTAAGAACAGGCTCTGCTTGATGGGAACTGCAAAGATATCCTGGATGCATAGACTACTAGAATGGTGCAACATTCCCCTTGTTACTCTTATAACTCCCACCCTCTTGGTGAACAGAGGTACAGCCATTCCTCACTCCCAACAACCTTCTAGGCTGGCAGGAATTCCATCCCATTCTGTAGGCTCCCATGGAGCCTGGGTGTCCTGCCCCGCCCTGTCCAGACATTTTTTTTCTTTTTTT
>NW_006922503.1:176783-181054 GCF_000298275.1 Orycteropus afer afer | reverse complement strand
AAGTCATCTCTCATACTTTGGTCATGTTGTCAGAAGGAATGAGTCCCTCAAGAAGGATATCATGCTTGGTAAAGTAGAGGGTCAGCAAAGAAGGGAAGACTGTCAATGGGATGGATTGACACAGTGGCTACAATGATGGGCTCAAGTATGGCAATGATTGTGAGGATGGTATAGGACCAGGCAGTGTTCTGTTCTCTTGTACATAGGGTCACTATGAATTACAACTAACTCAGTGACACCCAACAGCAACAACAAGTGAAAGAACCTATTCACAAAAGATTGCATTCTACATGATTCCATTTTTACAAAATTTCCAGAATAGGCAATCCTTAGAGATAGAAAGTACACTAGTGGGTGCTTGGGGTTAGGGATAATGGAAGTATATAAATAGCTAAATAGTACAAGATTTATTTTTGGATGATGAAAATGGTCTAAAATTGAGTATGGTGGTGATTGCTCATATCTGTGAATACACTGAAACCCATTAAATCGTACACTTTAAATGGGTGAAGTTTATAATTTGTAAATTGTATCTTAATAAAGCTGTTAAAAATATCAGTTGTAGATGTAATGGTATTTCAGGATGCTCTGAATAATGTGTGTATTCTGATATCCAAGATGAGCAGCCACACACAAAAACCCTGACATCAATTGATTTGAGTGTGCTCTGGGAACTGGGTTAGATATGGATACTCATGCCATCCTTATGCATGCCTTCCCCGAGAAGATATGTTGTTCTTGCTAGTTGCTAGTTGATTCCTATTCATGGCGACCTTGTGTATAGCAGGACGAAACATCACTGGGTCCTGTGCCATCTTCATGATCAGTGATATGTTTGAGTCCATTGTTGTGGTCATAGTGTTAGTCCATTTCAATGAATGTTTCCTTTGTTTTAGCTGACCATCTACTTTACTATAGCAACTGGTAGTAACCTATAGGACAGAATAGAACTTCCCAATAGGGTTTTCTAGGCTGTAGTCTTCACGGGAACAGATCATCAGGTATTTTCTCCTTCAGAGAAGCTGGTGAGTTCGAACTGCCAACTTTTAAGTTAACAACCAAGCACTTAACCATTGTACCATCAGAGCTCCAATAAGGTCATTATAAATTGGAATTGACTCAACGTCACACAACAGCAACTACTTTACCGAGCATGATGTCCTTTTCTAGCAACTGGTCTTTTCTGATGAGTGTCCAAAGTAAGAGAGCCAAAGTCTCACCATCCTCACTTCTAAGGAGCAGTCTGGTTGTATTTCTTCTTCTGGCAGCCCAGGATGTATTCAATATTCTTCACCCTAGAATATGTACCATTCATTTATTGATTAAACTTTCATTTATCTTTTAATTATCTTTTAAACACTTGCTTGGTGATGAAAACATACAGACAACTGGGACTTATGGAACTCCCAATCTAGAAGGTAACCAGATATAGAAACAACTTCCATAGGGTCCAACAATAACACATCTTCAGAATTTGAGAATAAGGTCAGATAAAAGTCACCTTCTGAGTGAAAAGCAACATAAAATGGATGAGCTTAGCCATCTGTAGATGCTCTGCTAACAGATGGTTCATGAATGTGCTCTTGACAGACATTCTTGGAAACTCCCAAAATCAGACGCAATGCACAAGGACCAAGCCTGTAAGAGTGATAGAGACACGTGCCTAGGCCTGACTCTGAGTCCTCTACAAGCCCCTGGCATTATCAGGGGCCCACGTCCATGGGAAAAAGTCTAAGAACACTCTCTGCACCCCTGGCTTTGGCTTCTGATCTACCCAGGGATATTCATTTTTCTTCCTTGGAATTGTTTCATATCTTGTAGTTTCAGTACCTGATTTTGTTCACATCCTCAGCACCCCTTTTGCTTCTTGAAGTAGGCTTTGGCGTGTTAGATATGTTTTTGAGGGATCCTACCCCCTGGCCTAGATATTGTCTTGACACTAGTAGCTCATCTTTGCTTTGCTCTGGTATCTGATGCATATGGAACAATGAGAAACATCTTCAAGAAAGCTTTCTTGGACACAATAATGACCAGAATTACTGGTTGGATGGAGTCTGGTGGGACCCCCAATACTACGGCCCTAGAATACACTTCAGGCCTAGAATAAAACTCACTGCCAGGGGCTGGCTCTCAGCCCAATAGTAAACAAGATGTACACACAGACCACTCAACCCAGGGTGACACACCCACATACTCTATAGAGATGCATCCCTTGGAGCAATCAACCACGGGGCACCAGAGGGGCAACATTCACATGGAGGAAATGCAGGACAAAGGAGTGCATAGCCTTGAGGGACACAAGGGGGTGGTTTACTAGGCAGGAAGGGGATGAGACTGGGTTAGGGTTGATGATGGTAATTGGGGAGTGAAACCAAATGTACACAAAATAAAATAAATAAATAAACAAACAATTATAAAAAAAGATTTTGTGGAATGTGATCAATGTAATAGAGGAGTTATTGTAACCTGTTTGATTGTTTTGTCTAAAGTAAATGACAATAGAAAGGGGACATTCTGCATGGGGCATAGGAAAAAGAGAGCCAAAGGACAATCTCTGTCTGTGGGTCTCCAGGATGTACCTAGCTTCCTAACCCACTGGCCCATGTGCAACAGGATTCTTGTTTGTTTGTTTTGAAAAAGTCTATTGAGATATAATTCACATAGCATATAATTCACCCATCTAAAGTGTACAATTCAACGGTTTTTAATATATTCACAGATATGTGTAACCACTACCAAAGTCAATTTTAGAACATTTTCATCACCTCACAAAGAAACTCCATATCCTTTAACTATCACCTCCCTATCTCCTTTCCCCTTCAGCCCCAAAGAACCACTAATCTACACTCTGTCTCTATAGATTTCTCTATTCTGGATTTTCATATGAGTGGATGCATATATATGTGGATTTTGTAACTGGCTTCTTTCATTTAACATAAATTTCTCAACATTCATCCACATTGTAGCATGTATCAGAATTTCATTCTTTTTAAGGCCAAATACTATTTCATGTTATGCATGTACCATATTTTGTCCCCCATTCTCCACTGATGGACATTTGGTTTGTTTTCACCATTTAGCTATTATGAATAATGCTATCATACACATCCATGTACAGACTTCTATGTGAGCATGTGTTTTATTTCTCTTAGGTATATACTTAGAAGTGTAACTCTATGTCTGACTGTTTTCCCAAGTTCCTGCACCATTGTTCCAAGCTTTTGACAAATATGAGTCCTGAGGGAAAATGGCACTGTCAGGTGACAGTAGCTGTATAACTCCACCTATTTTAATGATCTGACTTTTTGTGACCTAATTCCCATGCTCATCCAATAATCATGCAGTGGGACAATAATTTGGCCACCCAGATATCCATTTCTACCAGGAAAAGGATATACTGACTAACTCATAATCTTCAATATGGATTACACCTCAATGTAAAGGAAAGAAAAATCCTCACAACTGGACCAATAAGCAACATCATGATAAATGGAGAAAAGATTAAAGTTGTCAAAGATTTCATTTTACTTGGATCCACAATCAACACTCGTGGAAGCAGCAGTCAAAAAAGTCAGATTTTGTATTGCACTGGGCAAATCTGTTGCAAAAAAAAAAAACCCTTAAAGGGTGAAGAAGCAAAGATGTCACTTTGAAGACTAAGGTGCACCTAACCCAAGCCATGATATTTTCAGTTGCCTCATATGCATGTGAAAGATGAACAATGAATAAGGAAGACTGAAGAAGAGATGATGCTTTTGAACTGTGGTGTTGGCAAAGAATACTGAAAATACTATGGACTGCAGAAGAACAAACAAATCTGTCCTAGAAGAAGTACAGCCAGAATGCTCCTTGGAGGCAAGAATGGCCAGACTTCATCTCACCTTCTTTTGTCATGCTTCATAAAGTAGAGGGTCAACAAAAAAGGGGAAGACCCTCAGTGAGATGGATTGACACAGTATCCACAACAATGTGCTCAAGTATAGCAAAGATTGTGAGGATGGTGCAGGGCCGGGCAGTATTTTGTTCTATTGTACATATGGTTGGCTGTGAGTTGGAGCTGACTCAACAGCTCCTAACAGCAACAGCAACAATATGAGCAAAATATTGAATGGTGCAGAAACATCAGAAGAATGTGGAAGGAATACACACAGTCACTATACCAAAAAGAATTGTTTGATATTCAACCATTTCAGGAGGTAGCATATAATCAAGAACCAATGATATTGGAAGAAGTCCAGACTGCACTGAAGGAATTGGAAAAAAAAAAAAAA
>NW_006922503.1:174352-176378 GCF_000298275.1 Orycteropus afer afer | reverse complement strand
TTTATTGACTATGTAAAGGCACTTGACTGTGTGGATCATAACAAATTATGGATAACATTGCAAAGAATAGGAATTTCAGAACACTTTAATTGTGCTCATAAGGAACCTGTACATAGACCATGAGGCAATTGTTTGAACAAAACAGGGGGACACTGCATGGTTGAAAATCAGGAAAGGTGTGCATCAAGGTTATGCTTTCACCATACTTATTCAATGTATATAGTGAGCAAATAATCACGAAGCTGAATTGTGTGAAGATCATAGCATTAATATCGGAGGAAAATTCATTAACAACCTGTAATATGCAGATAACACACTCTTACTTGCAAAAAATGAAGAGGACTTGAAACACTTACTGATGAAGATCAAAGACTAAAGCCTTCAGTATGGATTACACCTCAACATAAAACAAACATACTCACAACTGGACCAATAAACAACATCTTGATAAATGGAGAAAAGATTGAAGTTGTCAAAGATTTCATTTGGATCCCCAATCAACATTCATGGAAGCAGCAGTCAAGAAATCAAATGATGTATTGTATTGGGCAAATATGCTGCAAAGGACCTCTTTAAAGTGTTCAAGAGCAAAGAAGTTACTTTGAAGACTAAGGTGTGCCTGAAACCATGGTATTTTCAATAGTTTCATATGCATGTGAGAGCTAGACAATGAATAAAAAAGATCACAGGAGAAATTGATGCTTTTGAATTGTGGTGTAGGCCAAGAATATTGAATGTACCATGACTGCTAGAAGAATGAACAAATCTGTCTTGGAAGAAGTACAGTCAGAATGTACTTTAGAAGCAAGAATGGCCAGACTTTATCTCTTGTACTTTGGTCATGTTGTAAGAAGGGACTAGTCCCTGGAGAAGGATATCATGCTGTGTAAAATGGAGGGTCAGCAAAAAAGGGGAAGACCCTCAACAAGATGGATTGACATAGTGGCTGTAACAATGGGCTCAAGCATGGTAATGATTGTGAGGATGGTGCAGTGTTTCATTCTGTTATACATAGGGTTATTATGAGGCAAGACTGACTCAATGGCACCTAGCAATGACAACAATCTTTATGGGAGCAGGTTATCAAGTCTTTTCTCCTGTGGAGCACCTAGTGAGTTTGAACCACTGACCTTTCAGTTAGTAGCTGAACACTGGAACATTGTGCCCCCTGGGCTAATTACAGAAAAGCATAAATAGAAAATTTTTCAGACATAATTACCAATTAGCCATTGGAGGAAGTCAGGAAGTAACTTTTATAAGACATTATTTCCTAACATCTTGTAATCATTTTTTCCAACATTGGTAGCACACAATTACTCAAGCCCAGACTCTCACTAACATATCTATAGCACCACCAGTTGCCACTGATTCCAACACATGATGACCCCATGTGTATAAGAGTAGAACTGTGCTCCATAGGATTTTTCTCCCAATCTGTAGGTTCTCTTTTTACCCTTTTGATGAGGTCTTTTGATGCACATAAGAATTTAATTTTTAAAAGGTCCCAGTCATTTAGATTCTCTTCTACCTCCTGTGCATTCTGGGTTATGCTTGATAGTCTATTTAGGCCATAAATTAGGGTCCCCAGATTTGCCCCTGTTTTATCTTTGATGAATTTTATAGTTTTAGGTTTTACATTTAAGTCTTTGATCCAACTTGGGTTTGTTTTTGTGTATGGGTAAGGTATGGGTCTTGTTTCATTTTTCTGCAGGTGGATATCCAGTTTTACCAGCACCATTTGTTACGGATGCTGTCTCTTCCCCATTTAATGGGTTTTGGACCTTTGTCAAAAATCAGTTGTCCATAAATGGATGGGTCTATAGCTGCACTTTTGATTCTGTTCCATTGGTCTATCTGTCTATCATTGTACCAGTACCATGTTGTTTTGACTACTGTGGTTGTATAGTAGTTCTTAAGATCTGGGAGTGTGAGACCTCCCACTTTGTTCTTCTTCAGAAGTGTTTTGCATGTCTGAGGTCTCTTTCCTTTCTAAGCAGTATCTTTAAAGTGCAGACTACTGACCACA
>NW_006922503.1:171839-173952 GCF_000298275.1 Orycteropus afer afer | reverse complement strand
ACATGCACACAATGGAATACTATGCTACATTAAAGAACAATGAGGGATACGTGAATTATCTCACAATGTGGATGAACCTGGAGGACATTATGCTGAGTGAAATAAGTCAATCACAGAAAGAAAGGTACTGTATGAGCCCATTACTGTAAAAAGACAATGAAGGGTTTGCTTGGGGAAGGGAACTTACTTTGTAGGTTACCAGGATGGGGAGGGAAGGGGAAGGATTAATTTCAGGCTAGCTGGGGCCCACACGCTGACGTGGGTAAGGGGAGGGATATCAGAAAGAGTCTGTGGCACCATGATAACATTAGGAAATGGGAAGACACCAAATTGTGCACAAAAGGGATAGACGGCAGATGCTAATACCAACCAATGTGTCCACAATACTGCATTGCCATTAACACCAAACACCAGGCTACAAATAAACACATTAACACCTGAGAGAATCAGATGGGGTCAGTGAACAGGAGTATACTCTAGACCAAGGATAGATTCAGCTGACACTAATCTTGCACAGACACCAGTGATAAAAAAAATACCTGCAATCCTTACAGAAACAATAGAAGACAGACACAGAGCAATCCCTCACAGACACCCAGATGCTATGAGAGAGAGATCCAATAGATCTACCATCTCAGGACTATAGTACTGGGGGACACCAGACTCAATTAGCTCAACAAAATACATAAAAGCTTTGTTCCACATCCTACATTGGTGAGTAGCAACTGGGGTCTTAAAGGCTTTCAAGTGTCCATCTAAGATGCAGCTAATAGTCTGCATAAAGAGTGTAAAAAAAACAAGGGCATTTGAAAGCAATCAGCCATAGACAAAATGGCCCTCGAGACCAGAAAAACTACATGGTGCCCGGCTACCAATGCCAACCACTCGAAAGGATCAAATCTGGAGATCCTGGATAGAGTGGGAGGGAAAACATGGAACATAATCCAAAAACTCAATAATGACCAGAATTGCTGGTCAGATGGAGTCTGATGAGACCCCCAACACTGCGGCCCTGGAATACATTCTGTGCCTGGAATAAAACTTACTCCCTCAGCCCAATAGTTAACAAGATGTACATGCAGACCACTCAACCCAGGATGACACACCCACACACTCTCTGGTAATACATCCCTTAGAGCAATAGACCATGTGGCACCAGATGGGCAACATTCACACTGAGGAAATTCAGAACAAACAGGAGTGCATAAATATGAGGGGCACAGGAGGAGGGTTACTGGGCAGGGAGGGGAGGAGACTGGGTTAGTGTTGGGCATGGTAGTAAATGGGGTGTGGTGGTTGTGTTATTATGTCCCATGGAGTCAGCCCCAACTCATAGTGACCCCTCCTTGGGTTTCCAAGGCAGTATCACTACGGAAGTAGATTGTCCATCTTCCTTCTGAGGAGTGGCTGGTGGGTTTGAACTGCCAGCCTTCCGGTTAGCAGTCAAGTGCTTTAAGCACTATGCTACCAGAGCTCCTAATAAATGAAGAGTGAAACTAAATGTACACGTAACATTGAATGTAGAACAAACTCTTAAAATAAAATATAAATAAATAAAGATATCCCTTAGGTCATTCATGTATACACTGGAATTTGAGAACATTTTTTTTTCATATACTTCATTTCTTTGATGGGCGTGAGTGGACTTTAATTCAAGGCAGGGCAGTTCCCAGAGAGTGGCTGGGGTTTCAAGTTGGGAGTGGGAGAGGGATCTTGGCCTCTTTAAACTGTGGCCTTCTCTAGTACTTATGGGCCACTCAGTTCTCCTCCAGGTCCTTGATGTAGTCCTGTACCCGTCATTACTGGAGCTGGCAGAGATGGAATGGACCTTTTTGGTGATGAAGATAAACCCAGGATTGGCACACTGGCTGGTTTTGTAATAATCTGACACCCACAGACGTGAGATTGCAGAGGTAGTGTAGGTGAAGCAGCACTTGGGTGGGTGGTAAGGTCCTTGTGATGAGGATTCAGGCTCAGACCTGAAGGCAGTGAGGATTATGAGGAAGAAAATGATGATCAGGGGGGTTCCGGCAAGATGGCAGACTAGGCAGAAGGATTGCACAGACCCTCTTCAACAAAGAAAAGGGAAACCAATTAACACAGACACAGAAGA
>NW_006922503.1:142180-142816 GCF_000298275.1 Orycteropus afer afer | reverse complement strand
ATTCTTCTTTGTTTCCAACTTTTGCATTCCAGTCACCAGTGATAATTAACACATCCTGATTGCATGTTTGGTCAATTTCAGACTTCAGAAGTTGACAAAATTCTTCAATTTTCTCATCTTTGGCTTTGGTGGTTGGTGCATAAATTTGGACAATAGTTGTATTAATGGGTTTTCCTTGTAGGCATATGGATATTATCCTATCACTGACAGCATTGTACTTCAGGATGGATCTTGAAACATCTTTTGTGATGATGAATGCCACACCATTCCTCTTCAAACTGTTATTCTCAGCATAGTATATCACATGGTTGTCTGATTCAAAATGGCCCAAACCAGTCCATTTCAGCTCACTAATGCCAATGATATCAATCTTTATGTGTTTCATTTCATTTTTGACAACTTCCAATTTTCCTAGATTCATACTTCGTGCATTCCATATTCCAATGATTAATAGATGTCTGCAGCTGTTTCTCTTTAATTTGAGTGGTGCCACATCAGCAAATGGAGGTTTTGAAAGCTTTACCTTATCCATAGGAATAAGGCTGGGTTTACTCAGATGATGCAGCTCTTTCCCAGTCCTATTTTGAGAGCCTTCTAACCTAACCGGTCTATTCATAAAGTTGTGTGGTAATGTAT
>NW_006922503.1:137413-141610 GCF_000298275.1 Orycteropus afer afer | reverse complement strand
TAAGTAGCCACTTTAAAAACACATTGCATTATAAAGAAAACATAGTAATTTTAATGTGGAAAGCATGGAGATTACTACCTTAACCAAGTTAACATCATCAATAATGGGAAAAACTGACCTTCTGATACTATGCACTGAGAAGAACAGACTACTACTTCTATGGTATTTCTTCCAAATGTGTACAACCTGAATCTAAGCATGAAGAAATATGCAAACCTAAATTGAAGGGCATTCTACTAAACAACTGGTCTGTAGTATTTTTAAAATATCAATGCATTGAAAGACAGAGAAAACTAAGAATTTGTTCCAGATTTTAAAAGTTTTAAGAGAACATGACTGCTATATGTAGAGTGTGATCTTGGATTAGATCCTGGATAAGGGAGAGATATTTGCTACAAAGGAATAGTCCACAGGACTAATAGCCTACATGGACTAATGGCCCCCTCTCACTTGAGACCAGAAGAACTAGATGGTACCTGGCTACCACTACTGACCATTCTGAACAGGAACACAATAGAAGGTCTCCATCAAAATGGGAGAAAAATGTAGAACAAGATTCAAATTCATAAAACAGATTAGACTTACTGAACTGATAGAGACAGGAGGAACCCCCAAGATTATCACCCTAAGACATCCTTCTAACCTGGAACTGAAGCCACTCCCAGAAATCACCTTTTCAGTCAAATAATAAAATAAACAATAACACCTGTGAAGAATGAGCTCCTTAGAACAATCAACTATATGAGACCAAACAGGCAACATTTGTCCAGAAGCAAAGATGAGAAGACAAGGAGGGACCGGGGAAGTGGAGGTACAGAAACAGGGAAGACAGGGTATAAATGGGGAGAATGCTGATACATTGCAGGGATAACAATCAATGTCATGGAAAATTTGTGTATAAATTGTTGGATGGGACACTAATTTGCCATGTAAACTTTCATGTAAGACACAGTACAGTGTTCAAAAATAAAGTAAAGGACTTTATAGGACTAATTGGCAACATTTGAGTGTGGATTGTATAGTAGTATTGTATCAATATATTTTCTGAATTTGGTGATTTTACTATAGTTACGAAAAAGAATGCTCCTGTTCTTAAGAAATACATGTTAAAGTATTAGAGGAAAAAGAGGCGTAATGTCTGTAAGTTATTCTTATATGGATTTTTTTAAAAAAACGTAATAATCACAGCAACAGTAATAAAACGCATAAATAAGATATTAATAATTGGTAAATCTAGGTAAAAGATATATCTGAGTTCTTTGTACCATTCTTTGAACATGAAACTCATCTGTAAGTTTGAAATTATTTCAAAATAAAAATCTAAGATGAAATCAAATAAAAATTAACTTTAAAACATTTTGCAATCAACAATTCTGAGACTCTAAATATACATCTTGCCCAAAAGTAGGTAACTGTTAATTCAACACAATGTGTAAGTCTTTTGGTTAAATTTGTTCATAGGTATTTCACTCCAAGGTAATGCTGATTCCTTACCAATGTCCTCCTTGTTTTCTCACCAACAAATATTATGCAACAGGATAATGTTGCTAGAAGGATACAAACATTGAGCTGAATATTTGACTTCTTGAGAGATTTGAACTTCTCTAGGAGCTCTGGTAGCATAGTGGCTAAGACACTTGCCTGCTAACCAGATGGCTGGCGGTTCAAACCCACCAGCCACTCCTCAGAAGGAAGGTTGGGCAATCCTACTTCCGTAGTGATACTGCCTCGGAAACCCAAGGAGGAGTCGCTATGAGCCAGGTTTGACTCGACGGCACATAACAACAACAACAACAACAAGCAACCCAGAAGGACTGAAACAGGTAGACAGGATTAAAACTCACCCATTAGTCACGCTGTTTACACTTCAATTTCAATGCTACTCTTAAGTGTTACTGACCCAGAAACAAGATGCATTCATGGAGACATACACCTTCCAACACCCTAGGAATTTACCAATGCCAAACTTTTTACTAAAAACCAAGTAACTCAACTCTTTCCATTACTGTTATTCTTACTAAAGAACTATAACTATGTTAGCACTATAAAATTAAATTCTGCTTACTTAGATAAGAAAAAATGTAATACCATTTCATTTTTAAACAATTCTGGTTTTAATAGTATACATTAAAATAGTTTCTACTACAAAAAGAATAGTACAGTGTGTACATACACAATTATGAATAGTTTTCTATTACAGAAACTGTGTCTTAATTATTGTGAATGAATGTGCACAGTTTCGACAGTATTTATTAGGTTGG
Source organism: Orycteropus afer afer (assembly GCF_000298275.1). Taxonomy (NCBI): domain Eukaryota; kingdom Metazoa; phylum Chordata; class Mammalia; order Tubulidentata; family Orycteropodidae; genus Orycteropus; species Orycteropus afer. The sequence goes on along the minus strand of NW_006922503.1, from coordinate 139,349 downwards.
AAAATACAATGTTTCAGAGCAATAGGCTTTAATTTTCCCTTAACCTGCCTATGACAGATACAGCTAGCCACTGAAAAGAAAATAAAAATATAGAAAAGAATGCTGCCCTTCTCCGCCACCTGATTCCTCATCCATGATCCTTCCAGGGTCAAGTTATAATTCTCCCTTAGCATGGAAAAAGAAGACACACATAATCTAGCTCTGATTATCTGTCTGATTATGTAGGAGACTGCTAATCACCAATTTCATGGTAATCATAGCACTGAACTATGTAATCCAGGAACCACAAGCAAATGAGTTAATATCAATTATTTAAGCCTAACACTAACCTCTATGGAAGAAATTCTTCAGGGTATCTTGAGCCTAAAAGGTAATGAGCTCCCTTTAAAGCCTTTTTTAAAATAAAATAAAAAAAAAGAAAGAAAGAAAGGAAACAATATCCTAGAAAGTCTTTACAGCTTTAGAGAGCATTTTAAAGTTCCAGTACCAATGCTTATGTTTTCGTATTCATTTATTATTCAGAGGCACTATTTTGTAAAATTTCAAACCTTCAGAAAAGCTGCAAGAATAGTACACTGAATAACTTTATAACCTTCACCAGGATTCACCAGATATGCTACATTTGCTTTCTCTCTCTCCCTCTTTATCTGTCCCCATATATATTTTTTCTTTTCTTTTCTTTTTTTCTCTTTTCTTTCCTCCTTATTCCTTTTTCTTTTCCTAAACCGTTTGAAAGTTAGTCACTAACATTATGATATTAAGACATGTCAATCCTAATATTTCAACGTATGTTATTTAAGAATCAGGACATTCTCTGCATAGCTACAATATAGTCATAGCATTTGCGAAATTTAACAATGGTACAATACTATTCATCTAATGTACAGTCCATTTTTAAGTTTTCCCCAACTTGCCAAATAATGTCCTTAATAGCTATTTTTTTAAAAAATTCAGTTACTAATAAAGGATCAGTACTACATGTCTCTTTCTTTAGTCTCTTTTAATCTAGAAGAGATACAAAATGTTTTTCCTTGCTCTTTGGTTTTTCATGATGTTGACATTTGTGAAATATCAAGCCCAGTTGTTTTGTAAGTTTGGCAAGCATTTTAAGGGGGAAAACTGAGCCACAAAGTAAATATTTAAAGGAAAGAAATCGTAAATTTGAAGTTGGATTTGAAGCCCAGCTTTAGCAGTAATGTGGAACAAGATTCTTAATCTTCCCTGAGCCTTGGTTATCTTATCTGTTAAATAGGAATAATGACTCTCTTTCACAAGTCAGCTGTGAGGATTATGAATTGGCGCAGTTTGTCCAGAAAGCAATTTGACAATCTATATCAAGAACCTTAAACAAGCTTGTATTCTTGGATCCAGTAATTCCAATTCTAGGAATTTATTCTCAGGAACTGATTAGAGATGTGGACAAAGATGTAGATAAAAATGTTTACACAGTGATGTTCATTATCATGGATATGAGTGGATGAGATCCCAACTTTGTTTTATGTTTGCAGAATTATGTTTATGGAGGAATCTAGAAAGAAGTATAATAAAAATTTTACACTAGATAATGACCTTTGAGTAAATTGTATTTATAACAACAGAAACAAGAACAATTTGCATACAATTATTGTGCCAGTATATGCCAAGACCTTGGCATAGGCTTGGCATTCTGCTCATGGCTAATTTGGCAATAACTGGTCATATGGACACTTTTAGATGCAAGAGGACTTGGAAATTTAAGCCCTGATTGATCAGCTATTTCCCAGCTATAATTCTATGTAAAAGAGAAGTTATGAAGTTATTTCAGTGGACAGCCAGCTATCCCTGTCACATCTTAAAACCTATTTTTTTTCTTTTTTTTTTTATTTTGATTTGGGTGAAGATTTACAGAGTAAATTCACTTTTCATACAGCAGTTCACATATACTTTGTCACATGTC
>NW_006922503.1:134307-137278 GCF_000298275.1 Orycteropus afer afer | reverse complement strand
GTTTGGCTGGAAACCACAGGTGTGGGTTCAATTCCAGACCTGAAGGGCAGCTAGGGGCCATAGTCTCAGTGGTTCCACCAGGCTCTATTGGACCTTAAAATCTATTTTTGTCTGATATTAATATAACTAAACAAAATTTCTTTTGGTTAGTGCTTGCTAACCAATTATCTTTTTCTAAACTTTTATTTTCAAATCTTCTGAAGCATTCTGCTTTACTTATATAAACAGCATAAACCTGTATTTCTTTTTTACTTTGACAATCTCTGATACCTAATTGATAAAAGTAGTCTATTTAAATTTATTATGATTGCTGATACATCTGGAATTATTTCTACCATCTTGTTTATACTTGTTTTTCCATGCTTCTTTTTTCTCCTGTCTTGACTTTTTTTTGGATTGATTTTTTAAATGTATTTTCCTCCCTCTTCTGGTCTGGAATTACTTATTCTATTCCTTTTATTTCTATAGTTACCCTCAAAACGTTAGCATACATGCGTTGTTGTTGTTGTTAGTTGCTGTCAACTCAATTCCAATTCATGGTGGCCCCACGTGTGCAGAGTAGAACTGCTCCATAGGGTTTTCAAGGCTGTGATCTTTCAGAAGAAGATGGACAGGCCTATTTTCCTAGGCATCTCTGGGTGTGTTTGAACTGCCAACCTTTCAGTTGAGTGCTTAACCATTTGCATCAATTGATTTTCAATTTTTGGTAATCCTGTTTTTATGATTGCTTCTGAAATTTTCCTATTTGTCTTTGCTGTTCTGCAGTTTTTCATCATGATAAATCCAGGAGTACATGTTTTAATTAATGTTCTCAGAGATCATCGTACTTCTTTCAATCTGAAGATTCATGTCTTTCAATAATTGCAGAATATTTTCAGCCATTGTATATTTGAATATCATTTTTCACTCAATGTTATGGATTGAATTGTGTTTCCCAAAAATACATGTTGTAAATTCTAGCCCCTATTCTTCTGAAGCAGTGGTTAAGTGCACAGCTTGCTATCTGAATTGTCAGCAGTTCAAAGCCACCAGTGACTCTGGGGGAGAAAGATGTGGCAGTTTGCTTCTGCTTTGAAACCCTGTGGGGGAAGTTCTACTCTGTACTATAGGATCAATATGAGTCAGACTCAATCCCACATTAATGGATATATGTGTGGATGTAATCAGGGTTTTCTTTGTTATGTTAACGAGGCCATATCAGTGCAGAGCTTATCTTAAACCAATCACATTTGAGATGTAAAAAGAGCAGATCAGACACTGAAGCCAGAGAGGACAAATAGGGGAAGACAATGCCACATCACATGAGGATCACCAAGGGGACAAGGAACAGAAGCTGAAGAGACAAGGACCCAGAGTCCCCCAGAGACTCCCCCAGAGTCAACAGAAAGAGGAAGCTTTCCTCTAGAGCTGGTGCCCTGAATTTGGACCTCTAGCTTCCCAAGCTGTGAGAAAATAAATTTCTATTTGTTAAAGCCACCAACTTGTGGCATTTCTGTTATAGCAGCACTAAGAAACTAAAACACCCATTCTTTCAGTTTTCTCCTTCTGGATATTCATTTAAGTGTGTGTAGAATTATCTCCTTGTGTTCTCCATGCCTCTTTTCCTTTTATATTTTCTGTCTCTATGGCTTTGAGTGCTAAATTCTGTGCAATTTTTGTGTTGTGATTTGGTGAAAGTTTACAGAGGAAATTGGCTTTCCATTCAACAATCCATACACATTCTGTTTTGTGACATTCATTGTGATACCCACAATACAACAGTATTCTTCCTACTTCCTCCCCATGCCCAATCCTTCCCTTCATCCTTCCTTCTCATCCCCTTCTGCCTTCCTAGCTTTATCCCTGGACAAATGTTGCCCACTTGATCTCATATACTTGATTGTTCTAATGAGTGCATACTCTCCTGGTGTTACTGTTCACCGTAAAGGCCTATTAATTGGCTGAAAGTTAAGCTGTAGGGATTGAGTTCAGTTCTCAGCTTGAAGGGTGTCTAAGGGCCATAATCTCAGGGGTTCCATGAGTCCTAATCTGACCAGTAACTCTTTTTTGTTCCACATTTTTCTCCCACTCTATATGGGCCCTCCTACTATGATCCTTTTCAGAGCAGTCAAAAGTGGTAGCCAGGTACCATGTAGATCTTTTGGTCTCAGGGTTGTGGAGGCTGGGGTTTCCATGCTCCATTAATCCTTTGACTAATTTTTTCCTTGTATCTTTGATTTTCTTCACTCTTCTTTGCTAGAGATGGAGAGAGACCAGTAGTTGCACCTTACAAGTTTTTAAGACCTCAGTCGCTCACTAAAGTAGGATGTAAAGCATTGTCTTTGTGGACTATGTTATACCAACTGACCTTAGTGTTCCCCGAGGCTCAATGACTCACTCTTTTCAAGATGTTTGGTTATAACTAAGAAGTTTTCATGACTTTGCCCCCCATATGCTCTACTACATTCATGGATGTATGTGCAGCACACATACATACATCTGTAGAAATATCCTCTCTCAAACCTATATATATTCATGGGTGTAGTCCCACTTTGCCTTCCCAACCTTGTTCAGCTTGAGTGTCTATCTATGTATCCACTTGTAGATTATTGTTATTACTCTTATTGCAGGGTTGTGTCTGTAATACTATTCACCTTTATTACTTTTACCTATTGCACTCCTCCCTGTGTCTTCCATTGCCTTGATCATTTTGTGATTTGCCCTTTATTGTATATTGCCTTTCCCTTCACCCAAGTTAATATATGTCTACTCTCTAGTGGGTGACTTACCCTCTTTTTCCCTCCCACCCCTGGAAACCTTCAAAGAATGACTCTGTGTTTACACTTTTTCTTAACTTTTTACAGTAGTGGTCTCATACAATATTTGTCATTTTGTAATTGACTAAATAATATAGGAGCTCTCGTGGCATAGTGCCTAAGGCATTTGACTGCTAACCAGAAGCTGGTGATTCAAACCCACCAGCCACTCCTCA
>NW_006922503.1:132368-134207 GCF_000298275.1 Orycteropus afer afer | reverse complement strand
CTTCTGTGTCTGTATTTATTGGTTTCCCTTTTCTTTGTTGAAGAGGGTCTGTGCAATCCTTCTGCCTAGTCCGCCATCTTGCCCCGCCTCCGAAAAACAACTTTTTAAATATACTAATTTAATATTTTGATTTGGATACATCCTATATTGGAAATCCAAGAGCTTCTAATTCTGTTGATTTTTGTTTCTCCTGACTCTAGTTTATAGTAAGTTGTTTCTTCAAATATTTTCTAATTTTAGATTGTATTCTGCTTGAATGAACTTCTCTGAAAATCCTGAGGAATCTGGTGTAATGGTCAAATTCCTCCAGAGAAAATTTCTACTATTTTCTATTAAGCACCACAGGGTGTTATGAAACCAGGTCCATTTTAAATTAAATCTCTATCTTGGACTGCATTGTTGTTGTTGTTGTTGTTGTTATGTGCCGTCGAGTCAGACTCGACTCATAGCGACCCCTCCTTGGGTTGCCAAGGCAGTATCACTATGGAAGTAGATTGCCCCATCTTCCTTCCGAGGAGTGGCTGGTGGGTTTGAACCACCAGCCTCTGGTTAGCAGCCAAATGCCTTGGCCACTATGCTACCAGAGCTCCTATCTTGGACTGCATAGGTGATATAAATTTTGATTCTAACTATACCTGAAGGCAGGCTTATACCTAGAAATTTTAGAGGACACTTTTTTTTTTTGCCCACTTAGAGAAGAAATTGAGATAAGCAGATTCATTTTCTTCCCTTACTGCAAGCAAAAAAAAAAATTTTCTTGTCTACCATTCCAATAGCTTGTAGCTCTTTGAAGGTCCTGTCTCTATGTGAAGTTGCAGTCCTAACAACCACTTTGTGTGCGCTCAGAGCCTTGTGTTCTGAACCCCTGTGCAGGCATTAAAAGACAGGTCCCTGTGGGCACAGTGATTAAAGAGATTGGCTGCTAACCAAAAGATCGGTGGTTCAAACCCACCAGCCACTCAGTGGGAGAACTATGAAGCAGTCTGCTTCCATAAAGATTTACAGCCCTGGAAACCCTAATGGGGCAGTGCTCACCTATCTTATAAGGTCACTGTGAGTCAGAATCAACTCCACAGAAGTGGGCTGATTCCTAATAGTGGCAACAATGAGTGGTTTGAGGGCTTGCCTATCACTTTGGTTTCTGTTTTCTGTTCTTTTTGGGCTCCTGGGCATTAGCAGATTCATTTTCTTCCCTTGCTGCAAGCAAAAAAAAAAATTTTTCTTGTCTACCATTCCAATAGCTTGTAGCTCTTTGAAGGTCCTGTCTCTATGTGAAGTTTCAGTCCTAACAACCACTTTGTGTGCGCTCAGAGCTTCACTTTCTTGGGAGCTTATATTTTATCCAGGATGCTAAGGAGCTTTGTTATAGAAAGGTTTATCAGACTATCCAGTCTCTCATATATATCTGAAGTAGAAAACCCAAACTCTTTCAGTATTATAAATTAAGTATTGTTGTTCCCATTTTATTTATTAGTAGTAGTAGGGTAAAAGTATAGACAGATTAGAATTTCTTGGAGATGAATATGTGTTCTAACCTGACTTCTATATTAATCTTGACTTTCTAGTCATTTCAGAACACAGTCTGTGACAGTAGAAGTATGGAAATTGAGATTTAAGCAAGATAAAAGAGTCACAACATTCTATCAAGTCGCTTGACTTTGAACCCAGTACTGCCTGGCACCAAAGTTCATGGTTATTTAACCACTAAGATATATTGCGGGAGCTCTGGTAGCATAGTGGCTATGGCACTTGACTGCTAACCAGAAGGCTGGCGGTTCAAATCCACCAGCCACTCCTCAGAAGGAAGATGGGGCAATCTACTTCCGTAGTGATACTGCC
>NW_006922503.1:130314-132268 GCF_000298275.1 Orycteropus afer afer | reverse complement strand
CTCGACGGCAAACAACAACAACAACAACACGATATATTGCCTCTCATTATACTCTGCATTTTGTGTACTTTTTTTTGTCTTTTATAAGATGTTAGCCATATATATCATCAGAAAAATAAAATAACTTTTTTAAAGGTACTATAAGTCAAAAACAATTTCTTGGTTATATAACATATTTATCTTGTTAAACTAGATGAGCTTTGCTATCAAAAGCCCTATAACTAGGTCAAGGTCATTCATTATATCTGTCAGTTAGAAAATCAGTTGAACTGAATATATTTCTGTGCATAAATTATACCTTGAAAATTCATGATAATTCCTGAGCCAAGGGATTATCATATCTTCCTCCTTCCCTGACTTTGTTGTGTCTGCTTTTACCCTATGATCCCATCATTTTCTCCACCATTCTCTCCTCAGGCTGCTATTAGCTCTAAGCAATAGTAATAAACATGATTGGTTCCCTGCTACACTTTTGACAAGCAGAGAAGACTCCTTGGACACAGTAGATATAGGTCTGTTCTGTGTAAATTGTTGATTAGAAAAGCATGCTGGAGGACATGCAAGCCTTAATGAAGTCTGAATGGATTACATCTATTTCTTCCCTCTGATCAGCATGAAATGGCACTCATAGTGGAAAACAGAATCAGTCTGGTACACTAGCTCATCATGGAATCATAATGCTCTTGTTGTTGTAGGTCCTATTGAATCAGTTCCAACTCATAGGAACCTTATGCCCAGCAGAATGGAATTCTGCCTGATTCTGCATCATCCTCACATTGTTATATTTGAGTCCATTGTTGCAGGTGAAGCTGAGTTGAATTGTAACTCAATTCCGCATCTTTTCTATAACCATCCCCCACCCTGATTGGAGACAGATAAGCAGGCATGATAACTTGTTTCCTTAGCTGTTTTTCAGAAACCCAGCCAAGATCAACTTGGTTAAATTGCTTAAAACCAGCTCAGATCTGTTTTGGCCCACGGACACGTGCAGTAAGACAAACGGGAATGAAGTTGCTTGGAACTAATATCTTCCCCTCTGCCTAAGCCCCAGTCAGCTGATGACAGGAAGTTGGTGTAACTCATCTGGTGGGCAAGGGCACTGAATTAAAAATTGACTATCCCTTTAAACCGAGGAGAACAAAACCTCAGCCAATCTCCAGCTAATTCATGCCCAAATTCCTGAAATTCATATGAATATGTATAGACCTTTTCCTGAAATTTACAAAAACCATACGCCAGTGCCCACTAAGGGAGTCCCATTTGGGTACTAGCTTCTGTCTCCTTACTATGTGCATGGTAATAAATTATTTTTCTCATCTCTCAAGTATGAAGGATGTGGGAACTGATTTGGCTTAATTGAACACTGCACAGGTGCTCACTTTAGTCTGACTTCACATTCACTGTGTCAATCCAGTAAAAAAGAGGAAGACCCTCTTTTTCACTGACCCTCTACTTTTTACCTAGCATGATGTCTTTCTCTAGGGACTGATTCCTCCTAATAACATGTCTAAAGTACATGATACAAAGTCTAGCCATCCTTGCTTCTAAGGAGCATTCCAGCAGCACTTCTTCCAAGACAGATGTGCTTGTTCTTCTGGCAGTACATGGTATTTTCAGTATTCTTCACCTACACCATGATTCAAATGCATCAATTCTTCTTCAGTCTTCCTTATTCATTGGCCAGCTTTCACACGCATATGAGGCAATTGAAAATACTATGGCTTGGGTCAGCCACACTTTAGTCTTCAAGGTGACATCTTTGCTTTTTGACAATTTAGAGAGGTCTTTTACAGCAGATTTACCTAATGCAATATGTCTTGGACTGCTGTTTCCACAGATGTTGATCATGGATCCAAGTAAAATGAAATCCCTGACAACTTCAGTCTTTTCTCCATTTATCATGTCCAGTTGTGAGGATTTTCATTTTCTTTGTGTTGAGGCATAATCCATACTG
>NW_006922503.1:128175-130214 GCF_000298275.1 Orycteropus afer afer | reverse complement strand
TCACTTTCAGCAAGCAAGGTCAAGTCATCTGCATATTGCAGATTGTTAATTACATCATAATTCTAGCCACACACCAATTTTTGCTTTCTTAAGTGACAGAAAATTTATTCATTAATAGCTTTTTCTGTTACCTTTCCAAGAATCTTGTATATTGAGCAGTAGGCATATTTGCCCTATATCACTAAGGGAGATACTATTTCTGTCTTCCAATATTGTTAGCTATACAAACATCCTTGAAAATCTAGTCCAAAACAAAAGCAAACAGTGGCTCTATCCACAAGATGTACAGAAACACAAGAGAACCATGGATAATTATCTTCCAACATGTATTTGCCTACAATTTTTTTTTCAAATGGAAGGATGAACAAAGACATTTTTTAAAGTTACCTATAGACAACATAGTTGAAACATGAAAACATCTTGCTAAGTGAAATAAATCAATTCCAAAAGGACAAATACTATATGATCTCAGTTATAGGAAATAACCAAACATAAAGAAACCAAAGATTAGTAGTTACCAGGGATGAGAGGGAGGGGAAAAAGAAAGTTTTTGCTTAAGGAGAATTGAATTTAGGTTAATGGTGGCAAAATAATTAGGAAAAGGATAGCAATAATGCTTTCATAACATGAAGAATGCAATTAATGTCACTGAATTATAAAGGTAGAAATTGTTGGATTGGTGAATACTTTGTTGGGCATATTTTCACCACAATAAAAAAAAATGTGTAACAATAAAAAGTTACCTGTAGACAGATGTAGGGAAAAGAGTGGAAGGAGCAGCAATGGAAGCTAGACTTCTCTAAATATACCTTATTTTGTATATATGACTTCAAAACTACCTATTTTACCTAATTTTTTAAAATTAAATTTTAAAAAAGTAATATCTGAAAACTACATGAAAAAATCAACCAAATTATCTATCAAATTAGCAGAATAACGACACAGAGAATAATTATTTCAAGTTACTTTTAAATACAGTAATTTTTCCACACATCCCTAGTGGTATATACTCCAAAGGCAAAAGGAAATCCCACAATACCTTAAAATTTTTCAGCAATCACGTTAATGGTAGTGTTTGTTTTGGTATTCTGATACTATTTCATTTAATATGTTGATGAAATTTGGAACCAAGATTTTCAGTATGAGAGAATAAAGATTTAATATCAAAGAGGTTATATAAAATCCTCTAGTCCTGAATTTGAATTGTTTTTCTTGTTGTTGTTAGGTGCCCTTGAGTTAGTTCTGACTCATAGTGACCCTATATACAACAGAAAAAAAGATGGCCCAGTCCTATGCCATCCTCACAATCATTGCTATACTTGAACACATTGTTGCAGCCGTTGTGTCAATCTATGTCATTGAGGTTATTCTTCTATTTCAATGACCCTCTACTTTACCAAGCATGATATTCTTCTCCAAGGACTGGTCCTTCCTGATAGTATTTCAGAAGTACTAGAGATGAAGTCTGGCCATTCTCACTTCTAAGGGGCATTCTGACTGTACTTCTTCCAAGACAGATTTCTTTATTATTCTGCCAGTACATGGTATATTCAATATTCTTCACCAAAACCAAAATTAAAAGGCCTCAATTCTTCCATGGTCTTCCCTATTCATTGTTCAGCTTTCACATGCATATGAGGCGATTGAAAATACCATGGCATGGCTCAGGCTCACCTTAGTCTTCACAGTTACATCTTTGCTCTTTAACACTTTAAAGAGTTCTGTTGTAGAAGATTTGCCCAATGCAGTACATCGTTTGATTTCTTTGCTGCTGTTTCCATGGGTGTTGACTGTGGATACAAGTCAAATGAAATCCTTCATTATACATGAACTTATGATTTATTTTATTCTTATAGAAAAAACAATCTGTTCCCAAGCAATAAGTGCCTGGATTTTGATATCCAAATACTATTTCACTGTAAAAAGATCAGGGCTCCTTGAAGAAATAAGTGATTCCAGGTCTAGGATAGTAATTACACAAAACAAGCTTGGACCATCCTGTCATATATAAAGCAAAGAAGCAAAAAAAAAAAAAAAAA
>NW_006922503.1:125934-126929 GCF_000298275.1 Orycteropus afer afer | reverse complement strand
ACACACCAGAGGCCCTGTGGCCACTCCACAGATATACCTTCAGCACCTACTTTTATTGGTAAACTTGGGAACAATGAGAGGGAGCAAAGGCCCCTCTGGCTCTAGGTGTCACTGAATTGGGAACAGAGAAGGAAGCATGCAGGAAGTATGTGGGCCATGGGATGAACTAGTGGCATGGATCAATCTATGTCAATCTAAGCTAATCCAGGACAACTTTTTGGCATGGAGGGGCCTGGAGTATGTGGTTTTTGTGGCTGTCTGAACCTGGCAGAAAGTGGTGACTCCCTAACTATTGGGGTCTTTGCTGAACTTGAGCTGTAGGCCTGTGAGTAACAGTATAACATCATCATTAACAGCCAACTCAAAGCCCTGAAAATGGCTACTGGAGCCTTTCTTCCACCTTTCCCTGACTCATTAAAAAAAAAAAAAAAAAAAACCATTAAGCCACCACAACAGCTGCTTGCTGAAATCCAAAACCCCCTTCACAACAAACAGAGACTTGCACCCACATTCCACACAGTGATTCCATCATCACAAAGAAAACTGCAAAGCAACCCAGCACACATTAATTGTGTGAATTAATAACCACAAAAATAAAATACACCAGCTCCACTTTGCAAAAATATTGAATCATAAAATCAAAACAAAACTAATTAATACATAACTAACAGTTAAAGACAACTTCAAAAGGACTAGGAAACAACAGGCAATCAAATCAAACAAAAAAAAATAGGATAAGACAACAGAAATATAATTCCAAACAAAAGTCACATTAAACATGGAGGAAAAGGAGGCAAATGGAATCAAGGAAAGCAGAGAGAGTAAGTACCTTGGAAGAACTCAGGAAAACCATTCAAGAACAAAATAACAAGATTAATGTACAATCAGAACTCATACAAAAACAGCAGTTAGAAATCTAGAAAATGAATATCAAAATTACAGAATTACACAACATAGAAGAAGCACAAAAGAATAGGCTAGAACTGGCTGAAGAA
>NW_006922503.1:124532-125834 GCF_000298275.1 Orycteropus afer afer | reverse complement strand
TGGCTGAAGAACACATTACCCAACTAGAAGATAAATCCCTTGACTATATGAAGAAAAATCAGAACAAAGATTTAAGAGAAATGAAGAGAACCTGAGAGTTATATGGGAAAACATGAAAAGAAACAACTTATGCCTCTGTTTTGTTTACCTACTACCATTCTGACAAGAATATACCACAAATGGGATGGCTTGAAGAAGCAGAAAATTATTCTCTTACAGTTTGGAGGTTCTATGTCTGAATTCAAAGTGCCAGTCTCCAGGGGCTGGATGAAAACCCCTCAACCTTGAACTTCAGCTCTGACTCCTGCTCCTGGCCAACTGAAACTGGAGGCTTTTCTTCACTCAGACAGCTGCTGGTTGCTGCAGCTGACAAGACCAAGGTACACAAGTAAAAAGGCACAGTCCCAATATTATCAAACAATGTGTCAGGCCACTAATTCAAGTCCATTGAAAGTCCCAAGGTCAGCAGAGCATGGCAGGCTGCTAAACAATGACACAGCTACATGCAGGGTTCAAGCATGACATATACTAGAGACCATTCCCAAAGCTGTTTCTTATATACAGAAAGCAGACCACATACTCAAAGCAGCTTCCCAGCTGCTCCAATAAATGCAACCATGGAGTTAATTACCAGTCTCACCATGAGGAATAATTACATTCAGGTCCCCAGCAAATCAACCAGGCCCAGCCAAGTTGACACACAAAATTAACCACCACAGTCTCAATGAAATTTGAGAACAAGAAGAGGTGAAAAATACCACTGAGAAAATTGTGAAAGATTTACTAACAGAAGACTTCCTCCATATGATGAAGGAAGAAAAGATATTTGTTCAAGAAGCTCAAAGAACTCCATACAGGATAGATCCCAAGAAAAAAACACCAAGACACATCATAATCAACCTCTCCAAAACCAAAGACAAAGATAGAATCCTGCACGTTGCCCGGGACAAAGAAAATATTACTTATAATAATCAAACAGTTAGGCTGACCTCAGATTACTCAGCAGAAACCATGCAACCAAGAAGGCAATTGTTGTTGTTATTATTTGCCATTGAGTCAGACCTGATTCATAGCAACCCCTCCTTGGGTTTCCGAGGTGTTATCACTATGGAAGTAGATTGCCTAACCTTCCTTCCGAGGAGTGGCTGATGGGTTTGAACCGCCAGCCCTCTGGTTAGCAGTCAAGTAAGTGCCTTAGGCACTACACTACCAGAGCTTCTAAGAAGGCAATAAGACAGCATATATAAAACACTGAAGGGAAAGAACTTCCAACCAAGAATCCTATATCCAGCCAAATTGCCC
>NW_006922503.1:111691-112163 GCF_000298275.1 Orycteropus afer afer | reverse complement strand
GTTCTACCTCCTACTTTGGCAAGTAGCGACTGGGATCTTAAAAGCTTGCAAGCTGCTATCTAGATGCAATGAGGGGTCTCTCCTCCTCCAGATCAAAGAAGAATGAAGAAAAACAAAAATTCATGGAAACAATTAGTCCTAGTGATTGGTACACCATCCGATCTGCAGCCCATACGACTATGAGACAAGAAGAACTAGATGGTGCCCAGCTACTAGTGTCAACCACTTGAAAGGGGATCTATGTAGGAGAGATCCTGGATAGAGAGGGAGAACAACGTGGAACAAAACTCAAAATCATTTGGAAATAAAAATGGGGGACCAGGTTTGCTGGTCTGACAGAACCTGGTGGAATCACAGAGACTATGGCCCCTAGCTGCCCTTCAGGTCTGGAATTGAACCCATGCCTGTGACTTCCAGCCAAACAATAGACAGAGCATATGAGTTGAACATTTATTTACCTGAGGTAGATACC
>NW_006922503.1:108070-111546 GCF_000298275.1 Orycteropus afer afer | reverse complement strand
CAGGAGTGCATGGAGGGATGGACACAGGGAAGAGGTAACTATCGGGAGGAAGTAGGAGGGGAGCTGTTGCATTGTGGTAAATTGTGGACAATGTCATGAGACAAAGTGTATGTGAACTGCTGTATGGAAAGTGAATTTGTTCTGTAAATTTTGACCCAAATCACAATAAAAAAGAAAGAAAGAAAGAAAAGAGCAAAAAAATAAATAGAAATTAAAAAATAAAAATTAAACACTGAAGTTATCCTGACTCCTCTCTTCCTCTCACTCTCCACATTTAATTTATTAGCACCTCCTATTGAGTATTACTTTGAAATATATCCAGAATCAGTCCTCTTCTACTACTCCCTCTGCTACCACCCTAGTCCATGCTCCTATCTTCTGTTCCTTTGGACTAGTTTTTCAACTAGTCTCTTGTTTCCATCCTTGCATCCTTACAGGTCTACACTACAGCCAGCATGCTTCTTTTACAGTGTGTAAGACCATGTCCTTGTAAGTTCATGGCATTTATATGCTCAAAACTCCAACATATTCCATCTGACTCAGAGTAACATATGAAGCCCCTTCTACATTTGCAGATAAGAAGATAATACCAGAAAAATTAAGACTTTAAAAAAAAGCTCTACTTGGTTTGGTTTGTAGACACTGAGAATTGTGTCTGGGTGATGCAAACTGTTAGGAGCTCAGCTACTAACTGAAAGGTTGGTTTTTTTAGATCTACCCAGAGGGGCCTGGAAGAAATGCCTGGTGATCCACTTCTGAAAAATCACAGCCATTGAAAACCTTATGGAACACAGTTCTACTCTGAAGCACATGAAGTTGCCATGAGGTAAAACCAACTCCACAGCAGCTGAATAGACACCTTGCCATATTGTTCCAACTCAGAACCACCTGAAGGAACATTCGGATTCCAGAGTGCCCCACAGTGCTGTCCAATGCCTTTGTTGGCCCTGCATCAAAGCTCAACTTCTCCCTCTACCCACACCTACTTGCTCCCTCTCCCCTCACCTTCATCTGAGAAACCACCTGCCAGGGCATCCCCCCTCAAATAAGAACCATTGCAGTGCAGTGAATTACTGAATATGGCTCTTCTAGCCATAGTCTTTGTGACTCCCTCACATGACTGGGTGGAACTATGTAAATGTGGGGTGCTTGTGGTCTACTGAGGGGGTTAGATAGCTTGTTAACAATGTAAATAAAGTACATGGCACCCTTGTATGGGTGTTATTGTACAATTAAGGAGTAAGGAACCCTGACGTGGGGATTGGTCAGTTTTACCATCTCACTAGTTTTAAAATTAGTCTCCCAGAGGTAGAAAGGGGGATCTCACTGCCATCAAGAAGGAACCAGGAGTGGAGTGTGTCCTTGGACCTGAGATCCCTGTGTTGGACCTCCTTAGCAGACAAACAGTGGCAGAACAACCACAACAACAGAGACAACAGAACCAAGAAAACAGCATGAGACAGAGTGGTGGGCTTGCCGGCCCATGGAGCAAGAAAGCTGAGTAACTTCAGGCAGGAGGCTTGCTGACAGAGTAGGGTGCATCTATTGATAAAACTAAAAGAGCTTTGTAAGACTTTCTCAAACAGGAAAAAGGCCAGACTGAGAGGCTGAGGGCCAAAAAGAGACATGCCTACAGGCATTGCGGAGGGCAGGCTGTCCTGATTGAAAAATTGTATCCTGAGCATTCCTGAACCTGAATTGTAACCTGTTCCTTCCCTAATAAACCTTATAATTATAAGTATTTGTAATATTGTGAGTCTGTGAGTTCTGTGTGGCCATTACAACAAATTATTGAGCCCGGCAGAAAGTGTCATGAGAGGGATGGTTGGTGTAAGAATTGGTAAAAATATTGGAGGGTGATAGCTTGTCTGACCTCCGTCTCATAGGAATCAGCCTTGGGCTGTTGATGTTGATCTGACTCTCTCTCCTCCTTGTGAAGTAAGAAGTCAGAAGACAAAGCCACCTTCATGCCCTGCCTGCAGTCGTGATGACAGTTGGACCGTAAAAAGCATCCCATGGTGGTAAGATGGTGGAATAGGAAGACAAGCTACACAGACCATCTTCAACAAAGAATAGAGAAACTAATTGACAGAGATACAGAAGATAATCCTGGAACCCTGTGCTTTGAAAGGAAGGATACAGAAGTGGATTAGGCACCAACTAGTGGGAGCTCTGGTAGCATAGTGGCTAAGACACTTGACTGCTTACCAGAAGGCTGGCTGTTCAAACCCACCAGCCACTCCTCGGAAGGAAGGTTGGGCAATCCTACTTCTGTAGTGATACTGCCTCGGAAACCCAAGGAGGGTCGCTATGAGTCAGGGCTGACTCGACGGCACATAACAACAACAACAGTGGAAAAACCTGAGTGAAAACAGTGAGCACAGAGATGAATGGATCTGCAGACTGTCAGCTACTCTAACAGCACCAACAGCCTGAATACTTCCAAGTGGTATTGGGGCCTGAAAATTGACCTAAAGATCAGCCCTGGTCACCAAAGGCTGCAGTGATGACTGCACTGGTGGCCTATGACTAAGAAGGGAAACAGGAAGTGGGGAGACAACCTGAGCTGTGGACTTTCAACTGTCCAGAAGGTGCAGCCATTGTGATTGTTTACAAGCAGTGGCCATTTTGGACATTTAAAGTGACCGAGGGTGCAGCCCTTTTGAATGTTTACAAGTGGCAGCCATTTTGGATATTCAAAGTGACAGCATTCTCATTTGATTCCAAGGACCTAAGAATAGTCTCCATTTGCCAGAGACATATGGAAGGCTTACAACAGGAAAGGAGATAGGTGGTGAGTGTATAAGTACTGCCAATTAGCAAAGAGAGGAGCACAGTACTCTGCTTACTTAGATAACATCCAAAGAAAACAAACATCATGGGCAAGTCACTCCAACATACAATCAGAAATTAAATATAAACACAAAAATGTTATAATGCCTTGGAGATAACACAGCATCACAGTCCACACAAATAAGCAAGAGAAACAAGGGACCATGATACAGGCCCAGAATACATCCCTGAGGAAGAAGCAGCATTGGAACTCCCTGATAAGAATTTCAGAAGAATTATATTTAGGTATCTTCAATAGATTGAGAGACAGATCAAGGAAAACACTGACAAAATTGAGGAAAACCCTACAATGATTTCAGAAGACAATACAAAAACAAAATGACAAAATAAATGAAAAATTAGAAATGATAGAATATCTACAGATAGGAATACAGAAGATTAATACTAAATTCTCAGAAATAGATAACACATTGAACATGCAAAGGAGTAGGATTGAATCAATGGAAGATGGAATTAGTGAGATTGAAGACAAATACTTCAGTACTTCTTCAGAAAGAGATCAATCTTTTTGAGAAAAAATATCAAAGCAAAATGAAGAAACCCTAAGGATCATGTGGGATACCAACAAAAGGAATAACCTCTGTGTAATCAGAATTCCAGAACAGGAAGAGACAAATAAAACC
>NW_006922503.1:106032-106655 GCF_000298275.1 Orycteropus afer afer | reverse complement strand
ACCAAAGAGGATATTCAGGTGGCCAGCAAATACATGAAGAAATGCTCACAATCATTAGCCATCAGAGAGATGCAAATCAAAACAACAATGAGATATCATCTGCAGTGTAGTGAATTACCTGGTATGGCTTTTCCAGCCATAAGTCTTTGTGAACTCCATGGTAGAGTTTGCTGTGAGTAACTGAGGAGCTCCTGGTTGTAATGTTATCCACCTGGGGTATTTCTGTGGGGAGTGGCACAAAGATATGTTCTGGGAAGGTCTCTCTCTCTCAGGTGCTTAGAATTCTGATGCTATGATTGGCTAGTTTGACCACTCTGCCAAGCTGAAAAGGAGCCCTCCTAGAGAAAGAACTCTCTCTGACTACTGGCTGAGAAGGACATGCTGCTGAGAAGAAACACGCTCCTGAGGGACACACACTGCTGGGAAAGAGACACAAGAGACATGCATTGCTGAGAGAGACACCAAGGGACACGCACTGCTGGGAGAAAGACTGTGAGAGACTGTTGGGTGGGAGACAGTGGACGGAGAGAGACTGAGCATTTTTCCTGAACTTGAATTGTAGCCTGGTGCTTCCTTAATAAACCTCATCATCTGTGAGTTCTGTGTGGCCACTGCAGTGAATT
>NW_006922503.1:100856-104999 GCF_000298275.1 Orycteropus afer afer | reverse complement strand
AAAAGAGAAAAGAACCCATGATTCCCACTTGTTCCAGGAAATGGCCAGCCACAGAAAACCCTCTACTCTTAGCACTGAACAATCCTTCCTCTTTTGAAATGTCCCCGAACTGCTCACTAGCCCCCTTGCAACCAAACAAGGACTGCCAAATGCATCTGACGATCAACTGGAAAATGTCCCCACTTCCAAAAATTCCATCTTAATAGAACTCTCTCTTAACATACTCTCCTAATACCTTTGAATCCCTGCTGAAATGAAAGTGATGGTAGATGAGTTCTCTTTCTGTAAGTTTATGAATAAACAGCCTTTGCTGATTTTGTCTCAGACTTAGTTTTGCCCTTGACACCTATCAAGAGTCAGCTTTCCAGGGATCCCAAACTGTGACACTTTACTCTTTACTATTGTCCCTCTCCCTCTCCCTGACCCCACTTAAATTATCCCAGTTCTTCAGAATTATAATTTAATATTTGGAACACTTAAAACAATTCTGCTTGGTTGGTATTGTTTTTTCCTATTTCTTCCTCACTCCCATTCCAGGATCACCTTCTTTTTACAGATTTACTCAGGAGCACACACTCCCTGGGTGGTGGAAATGGTTAAGTGCTCAACTAGTAACTGAAAGGTTGGCAGCATGAACTCACCCAGGGGTTCTTGGAAAGACAGGACTGGCATCTGCTTTTAAAACATCATGGTCTTGAAAAACCTGTGGAGCAGTTCTACTCTGCATACATGGGGTCACCATGCATCAGAATCAGCTCTACCACAACTAACAAAAGCAACACACCTTCCTCCACACAAATGTATGATTCACCAGTCTTAGGTTTTAAATGATGGTGTCTTATCAGACCCAAGTTGATGCACTCACATTATTTACAATTCATACTCCTCAAAATATTTATTTGTGGGAGGACATGGTAATTGATTTGAACTTGACTCTTTGAAGGAATTCATGTTTCACAATTACAGGAGAGAGACCAGTATGGTTTTTGGTCTATTGTGCTGAGGGGAGTGGTGAAATTCATAGCAGAATCATTGGGGTTTCTTTTCCAGATAGGTGTGCCAGACTCTCCACTCCGCTCATACACATTTTGCTTAGAGCCTGATTATGTGCATATTGTTTTCAAAATAATTTTTGCCTTTTATTAAAGTAAAGCTTGCACATGGTTAAAACATCAAATACTATAGAAGGGCTTTTCTCGAACATCCCCCTGGAGCTCTATCTCTGTTCCTCTTTTAATTCTTTTTGATTATCTACTGGTGATTATCCCTACGTCTTTAAATAATCTGCTTATACCATTATTTCTTTAGTTGCCATTTTTAGATATTACCTGTTCACTTAACTGGTATGACAGCTGAGAATTTAGCTCAGTTTTACAACCCCACATCACCTCTTTCCTTCTAAATATGGCAATATAGTATTTTTGGTTCTTCCATTGATTTTCTTTGTATATCTTTCCTTTGCCCAGCCACTCCTCGGAAGGAAGGTTGGGCAATCCTACTTCCATAGTGATACTGCCTCGGAAACCCAAGGAGGGGTCTCTATGAGTCGGGTTTGACTTGACGGCACATAACAACAACAACAACATCTTTCCTTTGCATGTTGCAAACTTTCACCAAATGTCCGGTGATCTTTCATTGTCATTAAGAACATTTTGGTTGTTTTTGGGTGCCATCGAGTCATCTCCAACTCATAGCGACCCTATGCACTGCAGAACGAAACACTGCCCAGTCCTGTGCCAGCCTCCCAATCCTTACTATACCTGAGCCCATCATTGCAGCCACTGTGTCAATCCATCTCATTGAGGGCCTTTCCCTTCTTTGTTGACCCTCCACTTTACCAAGCATGATATCCTTCTTCAGGGAATGGTTCCTTCTGACAACATGACCGAAATAGGTGACACAAAGGCTGGCCATTCTTGCTTCCAAGGAGCATTCCAGCAGCACTTCTTCCAGGACAGATTTACTAGTCCTTTTAGCAGACCATGGTACTCTTAGCATTCTTCTCCAACACCATAACTCAAAAGCATCAACTCTTCTTCAGTCTTCCTTATTCATTGCCCAGCTCTCACATGCATAAGAGACAATTGAAAATACCATGGATTGGGTTAGGCACACCTTAGTCTTCAAGGAGACATCTTTGCTCTTCATCACTTGAAAGAAGTCTTTTGCAACAGACTTGCCCAATGCAATATGTTGTCTGATGTCTTGACTACTGCTTCCATTGGTGTTGATTATAGAACCAAGAAATATGAAGTCCTTGACAACTTCAATCTTTTCTCCATTTATTGTGAAGCTGTTTATTGGACCAGTTGTGTGGATTTTCATTTTCTTTATGTTGAGGTATAATCCATACTGCAGACTGTAGTCGTTAATCTTTATCAGTAAGTGTTTCAAGTCATTGTCACTTTCAGCAAGCAAAGTTGTGTTATTTGCATATTGCAGGTTGTTAATGAGTTTTCCTCCAATTCTAAAGCCACATTCTTCTTAATATAATCCAGCTTCTCGGATTATTTGCTCAGCATACAAATTGAATAAGTATGGTTAAACGATACAACCTTGACACACTTGATTTTAAACCATGCAGTATCCCCTTGTCCTGTTCAAACAACAGCCTCCTGATCTATGTACAGGTTCCTCATGAGTGTTCTGGAATTCCCATTCTTCTCAATGTTATCCACAACTTGTTATGATCCACACAATCAAATGCTTTAGCATAGTCAATAAAACATAAGTAAAAATCTTTCTGGTATTCTTTGCTTTCAGCTAAGATCTATCTGACATCAGCAATGATATCTCTTGTTCCACGTCTTCTTCTGAATCCAGCTTGCATTTCTACAAGCTCTCTTTCAATATACTGCTACAACTGTTTTTGAATTATCTTCAGTAACATTTTACTTGCATGTGATAGTAATGATATTGTTTGATAATTTCCACATTCTGTGGGATAACCTTTCTTTGGAATGGGTACAGATATGGACCTCTTCCAGTCAGTTGACCAGGAAACTGTCTTCCAGATCTCTTGGAACAGCCAAGTGAATGCCTCCAGTGGGGCATCCATTTGTTGAAACATCATAATGGGTATGTCATCAATTCCTGGATCCTTGTTCTTTGCCAATTCCTTCAGTGCAGCTTCAATTTCTTCCTTTGATACCATTGGTTCTTGGTCATATGACATCTCCTGAAATGGATGAACATTGACCAATTCTTTTTGGTACAGTGACTGTGTATTCCTTCCATTTTCCTTTGATGCTTCCTGCATCATTCAATATTTTGCCCATAAAATCTTCCATTATTACAACTCGAGGCTTCCATTCTCTCCTCAGTTCTTTCAGCTTGAGAAATGCCTAGTGTGTTTTTCCCTTTCGGTTTTCTAAATCCAGGTCTTTGCACATTTCATTATAGTAATTGGCTTTGTATTCTCTAACTGCTCTTTTATATTCCTCTGTGCAGCTCTTTTATCTTGTCATTTATTCCATTTCCTTTAGCTACACTCCATTCAAGGGCAAGTTTCACAGTCTCTTCTGACATCCATTTTGGTCTTTTCTTCCTTTCTTGTCTTTTTAATGACCTCTTGCTTTCATCATGGATGATGTTCTTGATGTCATCCCACAATTCCTCTGCTTTTCAGTCACTGGTGTTCAATGTATCAAATATATTCTTTACATGGTCTCTAAATTCGGGAGGTATATTATCAAGGTCATATTTTGGCTCTCATGGACTTGTTTTAATTGTCTTCAACTTCAACTTGAACGTGCATATGAGCAGTTGATGATCTATTTCCACAATCAGCTCCTGGCCTTGCTTTGGCCAAAGATATTGAACTTTTCCATCACCTCTTGCCACAGATGTAGTCAATATGATTCCTGTGTATTCCTTCTGGTGAAGTCCACATGTATAGCCATCACTTATGTCATTGAAAAAAAGATATTTGCAATGAATAAGTTGTTGGTTTTGCAAACTTCTATCATGTGATCTCTAGCATTATTTCTATCACCAAGGCCATACTTTCCGACTACTGGTAACTTTTCTTTGCTTTCAACTTTCGCATTCTAGTCACCAGTGATGATCAACACATCTTGATTGCATGTTTGGTCAATTTCAGACTGCAGAAGTTGGTAGAAATCTTCAATTTCCTCATCTTTG
>NW_006922503.1:98663-100756 GCF_000298275.1 Orycteropus afer afer | reverse complement strand
GAATAATAGTAGTAGTAAGTGGTCTTCCTTGTATGTGTATGAATATTATCTTATCACTGACAGCATTATACTTCAAGACCAATCTTTCTGACAATGAATGCCACACCATTCCTTTTCAATTTGTCATTCCCAGCATAGTAGATCATATGGTTGTCTGGTTCAAAATGCCAAAACCAGTCCATTTCAGCTCACTAATGCCTAGGATATCAATCTTTATGCATTTCATTTCATTTACAGCAACTTCCAATTTTCCTAGATTCATAGTTCATACATTCCATGTCCCAATTATTAATGGATGTTTGCATCTGTTTCTACTCATTTTGAGTCATGCCACATCAGTCAATGGAAGTCCCAAAAGTTTTACTCTATCCATATTGTTAAAATCATCCCTACTCTTAGGAGTCAGCTCTTTCCCAGTCAAATTTTGAGTGCCTTCCTGATGGACTCATCTTCCAGCACTATACTGGACAATGTTTCAGGGCAATTCATAAAGTTTTCCAGTAATTTATCAGACAGTGTTTCACTGCTATTCATAAGGTTTTCACTGGCCAATTTTTTGAGAAGTGGATGGTCTCTTCCTTCTTCCGAGTCTGTCTCACCCTGGAAGCTCCACTGAAACCTGTCCACCATGGGTACCCTGCTGGCATTTTGCAACACCAGCGGCATAGCCTCCAGCCTCACAGCAACACAAAAGCCACCACAGGACGACAAACTGACAGACAAGTTCATCTCCCTTAGTTGTTCCTAATCCCTTTGCCCCCACCTACCTCAGGCCTGGCCTTAAAATAGAGCCACCCGCAAGTGAAAAGTAGCCTCCGAGCCCTGCACCTGCCTAACTTGGGCCCCAGCCTTAAAATAGAGCTGTCCCCCAGCGAAAAGCAGTCCCTGAGCCCCTATATACATAAGAATGGGGCACTAGAAAATGGATTAAGGATTATGTACCCATGGGTAGGTCTTGTTGACTGGCTGAATTTCATCTACTTTAAAATGAATAGCTATTATCCTTACCAGTTACCTTTGAGTGAGTTCCAACTCACAGTGACCCCACATGCATCAGAAAAATACTATGCTTCATAGAGGTTTCAACAGCTGATTTTTTGGAAGTAGATTGCCAGGCCTTTCTTCCAAAACACATTGGGTAGACGTGACCTTCCAACCTTTCCTTTAGCAGTTGTTGTTGTTAGGTGCCATCAAGTTGGCTCAGACTCATAGTAGCCCTATGTACAACAGAATGAAACACCACCCAGTCCTGCACCATCCTCATAATCCTTGCTATGCTTGAGCCCATTGTTGCAGCCACTGTGTCAATCTGTTTCATCAAGGGTCTTCCTCTTTTTTGCTGACCCTCTACTTTACCAAGCATGATATCCTTCTCAAGGGACTGGTTCCTTCTGGCAATATGACCAAAATATGTAAGATGTAGTGTAGCCATTCTCACTTCTAAGGAGCATTCCAGCTGTACTTCTTCCAAGACAGATTTGTTTGTTCATGGTATTTTCAATATTCTTTGCCAACACCGCAATTCAAATGCATCAATTCTTCTTCAGTCTTCCTTATTCATTGTCCAGCTCTTGCATGCATATGAGGCTGTTGAAAATACCATGGCTTGAGTATGGATTACATCTGCTTTAGTAATGGAACACATCAAATATTTGCATCACCCAGAGACTCCAGGCTATTGTCCTGGGGACCCCTAAATGCTAGAAGTCATCATTTTTGCACTCAGGAGCTAATGTTCTTTTTTTTAAAAAAAAAAAAACGTTTTGTTGTGATTTGGGTGAAATTTTACCAACTAAATTCATTTTACATTCAACAGTTCATACACATTTTGTTTTATTACAATGATTACATTCCTTGCAGTGTAACATCATACCTCCCACTTCCTCCCTGTAGTTACTCTTTCCCTGTGTCCTTTTTGCCAATGCTTTCCTGCCTCCCTACATTTTTCCCTGTGCAAATGCTACCCTTCTGATCTCCCATGGTTGATTGTTCTAAGGAGTGCATCTGCCTGGTGTAGGTGTTCAGCTCCTAGTCTTGTCTATTGTTTGCCTGAGAGTCTATGGGAGTGAAATCAATTCCAGGCCCAAAGGGTG
>NW_006922503.1:96088-97908 GCF_000298275.1 Orycteropus afer afer | reverse complement strand
GGGTCTGGCACCTTTCTGGGCACCTGCAGCATTTATCCAGCTCCTGCCCAGACTCTAGTGAAATGCTGCCCTGATACTCTCTTCTTTAACCACATCATTACAGGCCTTTCAGTTCGCAGAGGTGGGAGGTTCCTGGCACCAGTGAGCCTCCCTGAGAGAGGAGGCTGCAGAGTTGTGCCTCTTGTTTCAGTGTGAAAAAGTTCTCTGAGTCCTGTGTGCACCTAGCTGGTGAGTTGCAGGCCCTGATTCAGGCTGCTAGAAGTGGAGGTGTCCAGGAGTCAGGGTTTGTGAGGGCGGGGCTTCACAGCCCTTTGTCCCTTTCTTGCCCAGATTCAAAGAGCAAAAGATTGTCCGAAGCCAAGTTTCTTCAGCTGCCCTAACACAGACCTTTCCCAGACCAAACCTAGCTTCTGCCTGAAGTGAGTTTGTTTCCCTTCCCCCTCCTTCCTCTCTCCGTGTTTGTTTCCCTTCCCCCTCCTTCCTCTCTGTGGCCGCCTGTGCAGCTTGTAACTCAGGCTCCATTCCCAGTGTGTATCTCTCCCAGCTCCTACACGTTTATGGTTAACTCTGAATTCCTCCCGATTTGTGATCTGTCAACACTATGTAGTTATCGCTGTGTAGATTCTGTGGTGACGTTGTTTTTGTTTTTGTTTTTCCTTGTTAGTATCTGCATCTCTGTTCAAAATGTCCCCGATTCAGATGATCTGGCCTCTTCTCTCTTCACAATCGCTAATCTCTCTTTGTTTCCCTTTTCAATTAGCGCTCAATCTAATTCTTCATCCTCTCATTTGATGCTCAGAATTCCAGGATCATTATTTGTATCTGTTTTACTCTGATTTTCAGATCTCATTGGTGAGGGAATTGGCGAAATATGTTAGTAGGGCACCATCTTGCTTCTGTCTCGCTAATGCTGTTCTTATTCTCAACTATACTGCTTCTCCTCAGACCTTATTAAATTTAGAGAACTGCCTAACAGGTTTTTTAATTGAATTGTTATTACTACTGCTGTTGCTGTTGTTCATTTTGCTGTGGTAAAAGGTATCTGGTTCCTGGATTTTGTGTGTGGAGAAACAAGAGAAGATGGGGATGCAACACTTCCTCTGCAGCTATCAGTAATCCCCTGATCTTAGAGTCCCCACAGCACATACCCCAAGACCCTGGGTCCTCTTCCACACCACCTCAGTCATCAACCTTCCATTGGCTTTCCCCTTCCTGGAACTTAATGGAATCTCTCATCCACTGATAGTGTTCCCACATGTTTCTGACTGCTTAGAATTTCTTCATTGTTATTGGCTTACACATTTTTTTTTCTATTCCTTTATTATAATTTTAATGGGGTCACAGGAGGGATAGGAAATAATAGATATGTCTGGTCCACTTTCTTGAGTTATAAGTTTAAAACATTTTAATTTCAGTCATCATGAGGTGACTGTGAAACCCCTTCTCTCACACTTCCTTGAAGAATCACTAATGACTTAAACACAGGCTGGGCCCTCCACCCTCAGTCTTCCTCAGCTCAATAAAAGGTACCAACATCCACCTAGCTGCTATTGTTGTTAGGTGCCATCCAATCAGCTCCAACTCAGCAACTCTGTGCACAACAGAACAAAACACTGCCCAGTCATGCACCATACTCATAATCCTTGCTATGCTTGAGCCCTTTGCTGCAACCACTTTGTCAATCCATCTTGTTGAGGACCTTCCCCTTCTTCACTGACCCTCTGCTTTACCAAGCACAAAATCCTTCTCCAGGGACTGGTCCCTTCTAACAACATGACCAAAGTAGGGGAGATGAAGTTTGGCCATTCTCTCTTCTAAGG
>NW_006922503.1:86451-95146 GCF_000298275.1 Orycteropus afer afer | reverse complement strand
GTTCCCTGTCAATATACTGCTACAACCATTTTTTAATTATCTTCAGCAAAAATTTTCTTGCATCTGACATTAATTGACATTGTTTGATAATTTCCACATCTGTTGGGTCACCTTTCTTTGGAATGGCCCCAGTTATGGATCTCTTTCAATCAGTTGGCCAAGTAGCTGTCTTCCAAATTCTTGGCATAAATGGGTAAGTGCCTTCAGTGCTGTATCCATTTGTTGAAACATCTCAATGGGTATTCTGTCAATTCCTGGAGCCTTGTTTGTTTGTTTTGCCAGTTCCTTCAGTGCAGTTTGGACTTCTTCCTTCAGTACCATTGGTTCTTGGTCATATGCTACCTCTTGAAATGGTTGAATGTCAACCAATTCTCTTTGGTACAGTGACTTTGTGTATTCATTCCATCTTCTTTTGATGCTTCCTGCATTATTCAATATTTTGCCCAGAGAATTCTTCAATATTGCAATTTGAGGCTTGACTTTTTCTTCAGTTATTTTAGCTTGTGAAACACTGAGTGTGTTCTTCCCTTTGGCTTTCTTTGCACATTTCATTATAATACTTTACTTTCTCTTCTTGACCTGTTCAGATCTTTTATCTCATCATTTCTTCCATTTGCTTTAGCTAATCTCCATTCAAGAGAAAGTTTCAGAGTCTCTTCTGACATCCATTTTGGTCTTTTCTTCCTTTCCTGCCTTTTCAATGACCATTTGCTTTCCTCATGTATGATGTTCTTGATGTCATCCCACAATTTGACTGGTTTTTGGTCATTGGTGTTCAATGCTTCAAATCTATTCTTCAGATGGTCTTTAAATAGCTGTAATATAATCAAGGTCATATTTTGGCTCTTGTGGACTTGTTTTAATTTTCTTCAGCTTCAATTTGCACTTACATAAGAGCAATTGATGGTCTGTCCCACAGTCATTTCCTGGCCTTGTTTTGACTAAACATATTGATTGAGCTTCTTCATCACCTCTTTCCACAGATGTACTGGATCTGATTCCTGTGTATTCCATCTGGCAAGGTCCACATGTATAGCCACCATTAATGTTGTTTAAAAAAGGTATTTGCAAAGAATAAGTCATTGGTCTTGCAAAATTCTATCATGAGATCTCTAGTGTCATTTCTATCACCAAGGTCATATTTTCCAATTACCTGTGATTCTTCTTTGTTTCCAACTTTTGCATTCCAATCACTAGAAATAATCAGTACATCTTGATTGTGTGTTTGGTCAATTTCAGACTGCCAAAGTTGGTTAAAAAAAATCTTCAATTTCTTCATCTTTGGCTTTAGTGGTTGGTGCATAAATTTGAATAATGGTATTAACTGATCTTCCTTGTAGGCATAAGGATATTATCCCATCACTGACAGCATTGTACTTCAAGATAGATCTTGAAACATTCTTTTTGATGATGAATGTGGTGCCATTCCTCTTCGATTTGTCATTCCCAGCATAGTAGCCCATATTGTTGTCTGATTCAAAATGGACAATAACAGTTCATTTCAGCTCACTAATGCCTAGGATATCAATCTTTATGCATTCCATTTCATTCTTGACAGCTTCCAATTTTCCTAGATTCATACTTCATACATTCTGTATTCCAATTATTAATAGATGTTTGCAACTGTTTCTTCACATTTTGAATTATGCCATATCAGTAGATGAAGTTCCTGAAAGCTTTACTCCATCCACGTCACTAAAGTTGACTCTATTTTGAGAGGCAGCTCTTTCCCAGTCATATTCTGAATGCCTTCCAACTTGAGGGCTCATCTTCCAGCACCATATCAGACAATGTTTCAGGGATATTCATGTTGTTTTCCAATAAAATATCAGACAGTATTTTACTGCTATTCACAAGGTTTTCACTGGCCAATTTTTTCAGGAGTAGATGGCTCCTTCTTTCTTCCAAGTTTGTATTAGTCTGGAAGCTCTACTAAAACCTTTCCACCATGGGTGATACCACTAGTATATGAAATACTGGTGGCATAACATCCAGCCTCACAGCAACACACAAGCCACCATAGTACAACAAACTGACAGATGAGTGGTGGCCTAGCTGCTAAAGCCATAAAATTGGGCTTCTTCCTTCCTTCCTTCCTTCTTTCTTTATCCTCAATTCCCACATCTAATCCACCAGGAAACTCTGTCATTTCTACCATAAAATATCATTAATGTCACATACAAGTAAAATTTTGTTGAAGATAATTCACAAATTGTTGCAGCATTACATCAACAGGGTATTGAAAACCAGACCCAGAAGAGGATGCAGAATGAAGTATGTCACGTGGACCTTGACTGAAAGTAGAGAATACTACAAAGATGTTTACTTGTGTTTTATTGACTATGCACAGGCATTCAATTGTGTGAACCATAACAAATTATGGATAACATTGTGAAGACTGGGAATTCTGGAACACTTAATTGTACTCATGCAGAACCTGTACATAGACCAAGAGATAGCTGTTCAAACAGAACAAGAGGGTACTGCATAATTTAAAATCAATAAAGGTGTGCATCAGGATTGTATGGTGAAAGCACCATACTTATTCAATCTATATGCTGAACAAATAATCCAAGATTTGATTATATGAAGACGAACATGGCATCAGGATTGAAGTTAGACAACCTGCAATATATAGATGATACACCCTTGATTGCTGAAAGCAAACAGGAACTGAAGCACTTATTGATAAAGATCAAAGGGTACAGCCTTCAGTATTGATTAAACCTCACCATGAGTAAAACAAAAATCTTCACAACTGGACCAATGAGCAACATTGTGATAAATGGAAAAAATATTGATGTTGTCAAGGATTTCATTTTACTTGTATCCACAATCAACACCCATGGAAGCAGCAATCAAGAAATCAAACAATATATTGCATTGGGAAAATACGCTGCAAAAGATCTCATTAAAGTCTTAAAAAGCAAAGATGTCACTTTGAGGACTAAGGTGTGCCTGACTCAAGCCACAGCATTTTCAATTTCATCATATGCTTATGAAAGCTGAACAATGAGTAAGGAAGACCAAGGAAGAACTGATGCCTTTGAATTATAGTGTTGGGGAAGATTATTGACTATACCATGGACAGCCAGAAAAATGGACAAATATGTATTGGAAGAAGTACAGCCAGAAAGTACCTTAGAAGTGGGAATGGTGAGCCCTCATCTCAAGTACTTTGGATATGTTATCAGAAGGAACCAGTCCCTGGAAAAGGATATCATGCTTGGTAAAGTAGAGGGTCATCAAAAAGGAGGAAGACCTTCAATGAGATGGATTGACACAGTGGTTGCTACAATGAGCCCAAACAAAGCAATAATTGTGAGGATGGCAGAGGACCAGGGCACTGTTTCACTCTATTGTACATAGGGTCACTATGAGTGGGAGCTAACTCATTGTCACCTAATAACAACAACAACAACATAGCCCTTGTCTTATTTTTCTAGTGCTGCTATAACAGAAATACCACAAGTGGATGGGTTTAATAAAAAGGAACTTATTCTTTTACAGCTTAGGAGGCTAGAAGTCCAAATTCAGAGTGCCAGCTAAAGGGGCTGGGTGAAGGCTCCTCGACCTTGTGCTTCAGCTCTGTCTGTTATTCCAGGTCCATTGGAGCTGGAGGCATCTCCAAATTCATGCAGCTGCTGGCTGTTAAGGCTGATGAACCCAAGATCAGCAGGTAAAATAGTACAATCCTAAGATCAACAGGCAACATTGCAGACCACTGGTTCAAGTCCAGGAACAATCCCAAGATTGGCAGATAACACACCAGGCCACTAGTTCAAGTACAGGAACTGAAGATGAAGACTTGGCCAAATGTAGGATCCAACTGTGCCCAAAAGCTAGAGACCTTTCTCAAAGCTTCTCCATATATACTGAAAGCAGGCCACACACCAAAGGCAAATAATTGGCTGCTCAGAGCAGATTCCATCATGAAGTTGTTTACACTACATCCAATTTTATCATGGGTAATAAATACATCCAGCTGCCATGCCACTCAAAATCATACCCCAGTCAAGTTGACATACAACCTTAACTACCACACTTCCTATGGAGAAAAGTAAATGCTTTTAAATAACAAAACACCTGTGAGAGTCTCTCAATTTTGTGGTGACCATCAAGGAGATACAGTAATATTTTCCCCTCATCACAAAATTATATATGACAATTCCATTTAGCTAGTAAGTCTTTCCCTATTAAATTATCTGGTTAAGATGACTGGGTAGAAAAAGATGTATATCCTCCATAGGACTGAAACACATGGGAAGGGACTCAGAATGGGTTAGAGTTTGTTCATGTAATGACCCCCACAACTTCAGAGGTTTTGATAATCTGCAGAAAAGGCTTCTGTAAGCATGTGCAGTTGATGGTGTAGCATCAGTGTCAATTAAAAATTTACAGGTTTCTCCATTAACTTGAATAATTGTTTATCCTTGAGGATTTACAGTCACCACAGAAAAAGTCCCTATTTTATCCCCAGAGTCCCTTCATTTCTGATCTAGATAGAGTTTTGTTTAATGGTAGGTTGCTCATTTTATTCTTTGACTTTTTACGATCATTCGTAAGATGCCCAGATATTTTACAATAATAACAAGTGCCAGATTTAATGCCTGCAAAAGACTTAAATCCCTTTTGATTAGGAGACGTAATTGCTATAATCGTACAGCTATCAATATGTTAGTCTTAGCAGTTTGTTTAGTTTCTAAGGCTTGAGTAAGTCCATGGCTTAAATCAGTCAGCTTGGCCATCAGGGCGGCCTTCCAATTCAGTCGTTGCCTTTTTACTCAGGCTGAAAGGTCAAGGTTAAGGTCAGGCACAAAGGCTGCATTAAAAGTTCCTGATGCCCCGAAGTAAAACGGTCAAGAATAGAATGTTCAGTAAATCTCTGAAGGAGCCAATTTTTGTCATTGTAAACTCTTTTATCTTTATTTTGTATGCAAGAGTGGATTTTTGTCCAGTCTATTTTGCAAGGAAAGGTTTTACTAAGGGTATCAAGTAAATCCTTCCCTTTTTTCTGGGTTTTTTGGAGCCATCTTACTCCAAATCATCAGCTGTCTTACTTGTATCTAAGGCTAGACTAAGTTCAGGCTCTTTCCAATTAGTATGTTTCAACCATAATTGAGCATCCTCTGGGCTTATTAACATGTGAACCCATTGATATAAATCAGATAACCTGGACTGGCAAGCTTCCATAAGGATTTTTAAATCTTTAGAAAATTTATTGAGGTCCTTTTGTACATCTCAAAAGTTTTTACCAATGCTATGTAATTCAGCTCTGGTAGCATAGTGCCTAAAGCACTTGACTGCTAACCAGAAGGCTGGCAGTTCAAACCCACCAGCCACTCCTTGGAAGGAAGGTTGGGCAATTTACTTCCATAGTGATACTGCCTTGGAAACCCAAGGAGGGGTCACTATGAGTCAGGTCTGACTCAAGGGCACATAACAACAACAACATGTAATTCAGTTTAGGTCTACAGAACTAAGGACACATTTGGCTCTTTGGGAGTTTCACTAGCACCAACTCCAGGATCTGGAGGTTGGATTTTAAAAGGCATTTCAGGGACAGGGTTTTCTTCCTCCAGATCCTGGAGGTAGGAATGGATACAGAGAGTCTACAGCTGGCTGAGGAACAGAGGGAATGTTGATATATGTTTGGCATTCTAAGTCCTTTCTCTTTCAGTCAGTTTAGAAATATATATTATATGGAAGTTAGCCTGTTTTCTTGGTGTCTTTAGAGTCTTTCATGTACCAACCAAAATAAACATACCATTGTGTTTGCTGAATTCAAGAGACTTTCTTTTCTAATTGTGCAGAAAAACTAGTTTGTCTAAATCAAAAGAATCAAATGGGCCATTGATGTTATAAATTGTCCTTAGTAAAGTCATGCAAGTGCTCCAGAAACAGGCATGTATGGAGGCCAAAACATTTGTCCATATGAGTAATCAGTGTGCCCAAAGGTGGTCCTGCCAAGTCTTTAAAATTGGCATTTCACATCTTACTAAAGCAGTGAATTGCATGTGCTAGAAAACCTGAATGTGCATTAAAGAAAAATAGATTAGTTCAAACTTATTGTGCTGAGACTTTGATCCTCCCAAAATCTGTGCTTATTAGACTTGAGAGTCTCATGATAACAGCCACACCAAACTTAATTTGGCAGTGAACTCATCAAAATGCTTAGAAAAAGCTATAAATGAAAGCAGAAGAGAAAGCCAACAATAAATCTTGATCAACTCAATACAAGGAAATGGAGCTCAATTCAGTAGGCCTTTTACTTGGAACAACTCCCAGGAATCCATGGAGACAGATGAGTTTCAAAGGGCTTGTGCTTTGTACCAAACTTTGGGGTACTCAATGTCATGGGGGTTGCTGGAAGAAATGTGCCTTCAAATCCCACTTCTGACACTAGAAAATGTTGAGTAAGAATTTATACTCTGTTAAAATAAAAGCAAAGAGATTTATTGAAGGTTCAAAACAATTTGAATTGAGGACATGTCTTATCCAAAAAGGTAAAATCAAACTCCTCAAAATGGGGGAATAACAGGCATATTTATGAGGTAAAATCAAGAACTGAAGCTACAACATTCTGATTGAAAGTTGAAAGATCAGGGAAGCTGTAGGTGGAACAACTTGAAGTGGGAGCTTTACAGTGATTGGTTGGAAACAGGAATGTGAGGTGTTTGGTTGGGTTAGTTTAAATACTGATTAAAAGGGATTTGACAGAGTGGTCATAAGGTAATTATCTTAAAACATTCCTGACAGGATTCAAAATGGAATGTCATCAGTAATCACCATGCTATTTCCCTCTATCATCTTAGTGCTTGAAAAACTAGGTACTGCAGTTTGAATTAGGGATTTTGTTGCTCTGAACAGTTCACTGAGTCAGAGGGCACCAAACTCAGAGGAGTAGAATTAGAAGCAAGGTACAGGAGAAAAAACAAAAGATATATCTTATGGAGCATGGACAGGCTGCCAAGAAAGGCCATCAGAGACTTCCCTGGGGGAGCAACTGGCAGGTGAGAATGGCCATCCGAGACCTCCCTGGGTCAAGGCAGAAGACACCCCATATCAGCATACCAGCAACCACACCAACATACCAGCAAACACCCCAAGGATTTACCTTCAGCACCTGATTTTATTGGTAACATGGGTTGGCTAGGTGCAAATGGGAACGTCCAGCACTACTGAAACCCAAGCAGAGAGCCCATTGGTACTCCAGGAAGGTGAGCTCACTCCCCCCTCAGCGGGTCACCAAATAGGCTTCGGTCAGCTTAGTGGCACTGAGAGGTCTACACTTGACTTTATCACTAATATTGGGACGACAGATTACTAGCAGGCACTCTCCCGACTCCAGCTCAGATGAAACCGAGCGCATCTTTGGCACCACAGGTGGGCAGGCTCACAGAGGAACTCCCAAGCTGATGTAGTCTGGGCAGGTTGGGTTGGTGCTGCAGGCAGGCAGGGCCTGAGAGAGAAAAAACCAGAGCAAATCACAGAGCCAGAAATTTCCTTTAGGTTGGCTTTTTGGTGCCAGGGGGCCTTGGAAGCAGAGTTTTTGCATGCCTCTGAGCCTGGTGGAAAGTGGCGAACCCCTAATAACTGGAGTCTTTGCTGAAATTGAGCTGAGGGCCTGTAAATAACAGTATGATGTCATCGGTAGCAACATACTCAAAGCCCTACAAACTCCTAGCAATAGCAAGTTTTCCTTTTTCCACTCCCACCTTCTCCACCAATAACTTCACTCATCCAATAGAAATCACATTTAGACAACATAAAACCTCCTGGTTCAAACTCCAAACCCTCTTTACGACAAACAGAAACCCATATCCACATTCCACACTGTGATTCCACCATCAAAAAGAAAACTGAAGAGCGACCCAGCATACCTAAATCAATAATAAAATAAAATAAATACACCAGCTTCACCTTTTCAAAATATTAAAACATAAAACCAAGACAAAACAAATCAACACATAGCCAACAGCTAAAGACAACCTCAAAATGTCTAGGAAACAACAGGCAAACTCAAATCAAACAAAAAAAAAAAACTGGACAAGGCATTAGAAGCAAAGCCACAAACAAAGGTCTCATTATACATGGAGGAAGAGGAGGAAATAGAATTATCTGAGAAGGAATTTAGGAGATAGGTTTATAGAGCTATACAAGAGCCTAAGGAAACCCCAAACAGAAACAAGGAGAACACAGAGAGTTCTCTGGAGGAACTCAGGAAAATCATTCAGGAACAGAATACTAAGATTATTGCACAATCAGAACTCATACAAAAAGAGCAGATAGACATGCAGAAGATGAGTACTAAAACGAAGAGCACGAGTACCAAAATGACAGAATTACACAACATAGTAGAAGGAAAAAAAGAGTAGGTTAGAACTGGCTGAAGACAAATCCCTGGATGCTAGCCTGTATGAAGAAAAATCAGAACAAAGATTTAAGAGAAATGAAGAGAACCTAAGAATTATATGAGATGACATGAGACGAAACAATATAAGACTCACTGGAATTCCAGAACAAGAAGAGGCAAAAGAGACCACCAAATTGTGGAAGACCTGCTAACAGAAAACTTTCCCCATATCATGAAGGAAGAAAAAATATTTGTCCAAGAAGCTCATAGAACCCCATACAAGATACATCCCAAGAGAAAAACACTGAGGCATATTATAATAAAACTTTCCAAATCCAA
>NW_006922503.1:84272-85676 GCF_000298275.1 Orycteropus afer afer | reverse complement strand
GGACACCAAGTTTGAGGGGCTTTCACCCAGCCCCTAGAGCCTGGCACTTTGAACTTGGACTTAAAGCCTCCAAATTGTAAGAATAAACTCCTGCTTGTTAAGGCCATCTCATTTGTGGTATATTTCTTGTCAGAGTGGCACTAGGTAACCAGAACACGTGGCATCAACACAAAAACCAAATCAGAAATAGATACTCAAAATAACACCATAAAACCTTAAAAACCAAGGAACTCAATCAGCACACAACAATAGCAACTAACCTATCAGAAGGAATAAAACTTCTAGGCACAGACCCTGAAATGAAGAGGAAAACAGGACAATGTCTTCACAGTACACACTGTTCTAAAAAGGTAGAGACAAGAATATACTCCAAGGTAACCACAGAGAAAAGTAACAATTCTTCTAAGCAAATCCAGAATGAAGGAAAATATATGAGTTTAACAAGCACAAAACCAACTATAAAGAAGAAAAGGGAGAAAGCATTAGCCAACAAACCAAACTCAGCACAGAAAAATGTAAGGACCAAAGAAAAAACAATAACATGACAAAAAAACACAATAGAATGACACCAATCAATTCATACCTATCACTAATTACACTCAATGTGAATGGACTAAATGCACCTATCGAGAGAGAGTGGCAGGCTGGATAAGGAAAGAAGACCCTTTGATATGCTGCCTACAAGAGACCCACCTTAGACACAAAGATAAAAACAAATTAAGAGTTCAGGGATGGAAAAGAATATACCAAGCCAATGGAAACCAAAAAAGAGCAGGAGTAGCAACATTGATTTCTGATAAAATAGACATTAAGGTGAAGAACAATATAAGAGACAAGGAGTGACATTATATGATGCTGAAAGGGCCAATTGACAAAGAAGACATTACAATAATAAATATTTATGCACGCAATGAAAGTGCTCTAAAATATGTGAAGCAAATATTAACTGAATTAAAAGGGATAATAGACAACTCTTAAATAGTAATAGGAGGCTTTAACACATCACTTTCAAAGAGGGACAGGTCAACTGGAAAAAAAACTCAACAAGGATACAGAAGAACTCAACAGTACAATCAGCCAACTGGACCTAATAGACATATACAGAGCATGTCACCCAACAAAAACACAATTCACATTCTTTTCCAGTGCACATGGATCCTTCTCCAGAATAGACCATATGCTAGGACATAAAATATGCCTCAATAAACTCAAAAACATTGACATACTGCAAAGCATCTTCTTGGACCACAATGCTATAAAACTAGAAATTAATAATAGGAAGAGCAAGGAAAAAGCATCAAATATATGGAAGCTGAACAACTCACTGTTCAAAAACTATTGGGTTACAGAACAGATAAAAACTGAAATAAAAAAAAATTCCTAGACTAATGAGAATGAAGATAC
>NW_006922503.1:51243-55618 GCF_000298275.1 Orycteropus afer afer | reverse complement strand
ATGGCTCTCACTTCTTTATTGTATATACCTAGTAATGGAATGGCTGGGTCAAATGGTATTTCTGATTCCAACTTTTGAAAGAATCGCCATACTGCTTTCCAGAGTGGTTGTACCATTTTACAGTCCCACCAGCAGTGTATGAGAGTTCCAATCTCTCCACATCCTAGCCAGCATTTGTTATTTTCTGTCTTGTTGAACTTTGCTACTAGTGCTGGAGCAAGACGGTATCTCATTGTTGTTTTGACACAGAGACCATTTTTAATGAGAGTTAAAACTTCACCAGTGTGTGGAGCCAGCTGAAACAACAGGTTTATAAGGTCTATGTCTGTGTTTTACCTTATGATTTTCCTTTTTATGTTGATGACCAACTACATAACACTCTTAAAACAGCACAACACAAAACATAGTAACACATACGCACACAAAAGTAACTACCACAATTCTGATCTGTTTTTAGTAAAGTCAACCCATTTTTAAAACTCCCTGATGCCTCTGTCAAACCCAGCCCAACTACCTTTTCCTCTGTTGAACTCAGTTCAATTTTCCTGAGACCTGGTCCAAGAAGAGTATACAAATAAAAACTATCTTAGGCTGGGTACTTCTGGCAAGATGGTGGAATAGGTAGACAAGCTACACAGACTCTCTCCAACAAAGAAACAAGAAACCAATTGAAGCAGATACAGAAGATAATCCTGGAACCCTGAGCTTTGTAGGGAAAGATAAAGAAGTGGATTAAATACAAACTAATAGAAGAACTTGAATGAAAAGGGTGAATGAGACAAAAGGAGCTGTGGACTGTCGGCTGTCCTGATGGCGTGGCCAATTTGAATATTTACAAGTTGCATTCCAATCTGGGCAGCAAGCTAAGAATTAGCTCTGCTTGCCGAGAATTGCATGGTTGACTGCACTGGAGGTTAGCAACTAAAAAGGAAAACAGCAAAAAAGGAGAAAAACAGAACTGTGAACTGTCATCTGTCCTCACAGAGCAGCCATTTCGAACATTTGCAAGTGGCATGGCCATTTTGAATAATTGCAAGTGGTGTTCTAATCTGGGCAGCAACCTAAGAATAAGCTCTGCTTGCTGAGGACAGCATAGGCAACCACACTGGAGGCTGAAGACTAGAAAGTTGTGATATTTCCCTTGTTACTCTGTACCCCATACCCTTTTGGTGAAAGGAGGTGTGGCCATCCCCCCACCTCCACCCACATTCTGGCCTGGCAGGAATTCCATCCTAGTCTGGGCATCTTGCAACCAGCTGCATTCTGGGCAGACAGGAAATGGTCCCAACACTAGATGTCTTGTTCCCAGCCACCTTTTGGGCCAGTAGGAATTTTTTCTGAGACCAAATACCCTAAATCCAGCAAGCTTTTGGGACAGTAGGAACTTTTGTTCTGGAAATGGGACACTGCTCCCAGTTACCTTTTGAGACAGCAGGAATTTTGTCTGGGTCTACAAGCCCTGCCCACAGCTGCTTTTTGATCTTATTAGAACTCCCTCTAGAACCAGGTGCCCTGCTCCCTGTGGATAGTTGGAGTTGTGTGTCAACTTGGCTAGATCACAATTCTGAGTGGTTTAAGCCGTTGTGATGTGGGTTATTCCCATGATGAGATTGGATGTATATGTTTTGAGCAGCCAATCTATTGAAAGGGTGTTTCCCTAGGGCTGTGGCCTGCTTCCAATATATTTATGGACATCCTGGAAAAAGAGACTCTTCTGTGAATCAGGATCCTGTTGTGCTGCCTACAGATATCCATGAGTAAACAATCCACATTTGGCCTGGTGATCTTGGATTCATCATTTGTTTGAGTCAACAGCCAGTATGCTGCCTGCCAACCTTGAGCCCCTGCAGCTGTGTGAGTTGGGAAAAGCCTCCAGCTTAACGTTTGATCCAAGAACTTGGTACTTGCCATTTACCTAAGATAAATTTCTCTCTCTCTTTATATATATAAGCTTTACTGGTTTTGTTCCTCTAGAGAACCCAGCCTAATACACTCCTGATCACTTTTTGGACTGGCAGAAACTTTTTCTGGTCCAGGAGCCCTGCTCACACATACCATCTGGATCACCAGGAACTAGTATGAAATCAAGTGCCCTGCCCCCAGTTGCCTTCTGGGTAGATAGGAACTAGGTCTGAGATCAGCCACCTTGCTCCCACCACCATTTGGGCTAGCAGGAACTTTTTCCAGGTCCAGATACCTTGCACCTACACATTTTTGGGGTCAACAGGAACACTTCTGAGATCAGGTGCCTTGCCCTAAGTTCCCTTCTGGGCAGGCAGAACCAGACCAGATGCTCTGTTTCCCATTGACTGCTTGGCCAGCAGAAACAAAGCCTGTGTACCCTGCCTGTCCCTTAGTTTTGTTATTGTATGTTTATTCTTAAATATTTCTCTTTTTTTCCCCTTTCTTTTTATGTTTTTCTCTTTCCTTTCCTAAGTTCTTGAGTTGTTTATTTGTTTGTTTTCTTTAACTCTTTTTTGGTTCTTTTTTTTCCCTTTCAGTTCCTCCTATCCCTTGTTTATCTTTTTACAATTTTTCTTTTTTATTCTGTTTTTCTTATTCTCTTTTCTTATTTCCCCCACACCATATATTGTGGGTATTCTTTTTCTCTATGTCTTATTATTATTATTATTATTAAGGAGCTCTGGTAGCATAGTGCCTAAGGCACTTGACTGCTCACCAGAAGGCTGGCGGTTCAAACCCACCAGCCACTCCTCGGAAGGAAGGTTGGGCAATCCTACTTCCATAGTGATACTACCTCGGAAACCCAAGGAGGGGTCGCTATGAGTTGGGGCCGACTTGACGGCAACAACAACAACATTATTATTATTAACCTTTTCAT
Source organism: Orycteropus afer afer (assembly GCF_000298275.1). Lineage (NCBI taxonomy): Eukaryota > Metazoa > Chordata > Mammalia > Tubulidentata > Orycteropodidae > Orycteropus > Orycteropus afer. Next base: position 52,776 of record NW_006922503.1, on the reverse strand, counting down.
TTATTGCTTTTATTTTGTGAGTGTTCCTGTTCATTTATGCAGTTGTATTTTTTGCTCTCTTGTTGTTGTTTGTTTCTTTCTTTCTTTTTTGTCTTACTGAGTAAGAGACAAGCTGTGCCTGCATGACTAACCACACCCAAACCTCCTGCAGCCACACCCACTGGGTGAGGGCCACCACTTGCATCTGCATCAACTGATCAATGACAGATAGCAGCCAATACCAGCCCAACTCACCCTCAACTGCCCTTCACAAATACATATCAGAGATCTGTGCACACACTTGTATCCTCTATCACACCCACCAGGAGACAGGTGATGAGTGACTGTCACTAACTAGCAAATATAGTAGAAATATAAATATAATGGCATCACAATGTCTTGGACAAAACTAATTATCCCAATTCACACAAAGAAGCAGTATAAAGTAGTACCAACAAGAGACCAAGTACAGACCCAGAAAACTTCCCTGAAGAAGAAGCAGTATTGGAACTGCTTGATAAGAAATTCAAAATAATTATATTTATATGCCTTCACAAATTGAGAGACAGATCAAGGAAAACACTGACAAAGCTAAGGAAAACATAGACAGAACTCTAGAGCAATTTATGAAAAAAATACAAAAACAAACAAAATAAATGAAAAATTAGAAACCATACAAAAACAACAAATAGAAATCAAGAAGATTAATACTAAGATTTCAGAAATAGATGACACATTGAATGGGCCAAGGAGTAGAATTGAATCAATGGAAGACAGAATTGGTGAGATTGAAGACAAATCTCTCAATACTACTTGTTAAGGGATCAATCAGAAAAATAGATCAAAACAAAATTAAGAAATCCTAATATTTATGTGGGGCACCTTCAAGAGGAATAATTTATGTGTGATTAGAATTCCAGAACAGGAAGAGACAAATAAAACCAGAGAGAAAAGTGTCAGAATTTGTTGGAAGAGAACTTCTTTAATATGATGAAAGGCAAGAAGGTATTCATTCAGAAGTTCAATTAACCCCAAACACAATAGACTCCAAAAGAAAATCACCAAGGTTCATCATAATCAAATTCACCAAAACCAAAGGCAAAGAAAGAATCCTAAAAGCAGAATGAAAATAATGAATATTACCTACAAAGGACAAATAGTCAAACTAAGCTCTGATTTCTCAGCAGAAACCATGCAGGGAAAATAAAAGGCATCCACATTGATAAGGAAGATGTAAAACTATCCCTATTTGCAGATGATACAATCCTATACATAGAAAACCCAAGAGACTTGGAAAGAAAACTACTGGAACTAATTGTAAGATTTAGCATTCTGGCAGGAGACAAGATCAGCATACAAAAATCAGTTGGATTCCTCTACACAATCAAAGAGATCTCTGGAAAGGAAATCAATACCATTTACAATAGCTACCAAAAAAGATAAAATACTTGGGAATAAATCTTACCATGGACACTGCGGTGTAGTAAATTACTTAGTGTGGCTTTTCTACCCATAAGTCTTTGTAAACTCCAAGGTGGGAATTGCTATTAGCAA
>NW_006922503.1:49470-50775 GCF_000298275.1 Orycteropus afer afer | reverse complement strand
GTTGGTGAAAGGGCTGGAGGGAGGCAGCATGTTTGGCCTTGCAGTAATAGGCCTTGGGTTACTGCTGTCTTCCTCTTGTGAGATTAGAGGAGGTCAGAACATGTGGCCTCCTTGTCGTTTTTGCAGACACAAAAGACCTATACAAAGAAAACTACAGAATACTACTTCAAGAAACTATAAGAGATCTTCATAAATGGAAGAATGCTCATGGATAGGAAGACTGAACATTGTGAAAATGTCAATACTACTCAAAGCAATCCCTATATAGATTCCATCAACATTCTTTAAGAACATGGAAAAATCAACCACTAACTTTTTATGAAAAGGAAAGAGTCCTCAATAAACAAAAGCACTACTGAATATAAGATAAAATAAGCAAAGCACGACTGAAGAAGAGGAACAAAGTAGGAGGTTTCATTCCCCAATCTCAAAACCTACTATACAGCCACAGTAGTCAAAACAGCCTGGTATTGGTATAGTGACAGACACATGGACCAGTGGAACAGAAGTGAGAACCCAAAAATAGATCCATTGATTTATGGTCAGTTGATCTATCAAATGGGGAAGAGAGACTCTTTAACAAATGGTGCTAACAAAACTGGATATCTGTGGTGTAGCAAACTACCTGGTATGGCTTTTCTAGCCATAAGTCTTTGTAAACTCCATGGTGGAATTTGCCATGAGCAACTGAGGAACTTCTGATTGTTAAAGTTGTCCACCTCAGGTATTTTTGTTGAGAGTGGCACAAAGCAATGTTCTGGGATGTTTGTTCTCTCTCAGGTGCTTAGAATTCTGATGTTATGATTGGTTAGTTTGGCCACTCTGCCAAGCTCAAAAGGAGCCCTCCTAGAGGCAGAAGGTGTCTCTCTGACTGCTAGCTGAGAAAGACATGCTGCTGAGAGACATGCACTCCTGAGAGCCACATGCTGCTGAGAAAGAGACACCAGAGACATGCATTGCTGAGAGACACACCAAGAGACAGGCACTGCTGGGAGAGAGACTGAGAGAGACTGTTCGCTGAGAGATGGCAGGCTGAGAAGGCCTGTTCCTGAACTTGAATTGTAACCTGGGGCTTCCCTAATAAGCCCCATAATCTGTGAGTTCTGTGTGCAGTGAATTATCAAACCCAGCAAAGAAGTGGTGGGTGTTGTGGGAGGAACAGTTGCTGTCAGGATTGATGAAAGGGCTGGAGGGAGGCAGCAGGTCTGGCCTCACAGGAATAGGCCTTGGGCTATTGATGGTGATTCTGTCTTCCTCTTGTGTGGTTAGAAAAAGTCAGAAGATGCAGCCTCCCTGCCCCTTTGG
>NW_006922503.1:41880-48858 GCF_000298275.1 Orycteropus afer afer | reverse complement strand
GCAAAGTTCAACAAGACAGAAAATAAGGAATGCTGGTGAGGATGTGGAGATTGGGACTTTCATACACTGCTGGTAGGACTGTAAAATGACACAACTACTGTGGAAAATGGTATGGAAATTCCTTAAAAAGTTGGAAATATAACATTTGATCTAGCAATCCCATTGCTACATATATATCCTAAAGAAGTGAGAGTCAGAACACAAATAGACATATGCACACCCACGTTCATCACAGCAGTATTCACAATAGCAAAGAGATGGAAACAACCTAAATGCCCATCAGTGGAGGAATGGATAACCAAACTGTGGTACATACACACAATGGACTACTATGCAACACTAAAGAATAATGTAGATCTGTGAAACATTTCATACTGTGGTCAAACTTGGAGGACATTATGCTGAATCAAATAAGTCAATCACAGAAGGACAAATATTGTATTAGTCCACTATTGTAAGAAGTGAAGGAAAGGTTTACATATGGAAGGAAATTTTCTTTGTTGGTTACCAGGGATGGGAGGGGAACGGAGGAAAAAATGCTGAATAGGTAAGAGAAAAGTATTGATTTGGGTAAAGGGAAAGGCAATATACTAAAAGCAAGTGACTAACACAATAACACTAAGGAAAAGGAAGACACAGAGAGGTGCACAAGAGGTAATGACTACAAAGATAAACACTTTTACATACCCAATACTGCATTATCAGTAGAAGCGCTGGTGGAGTAGTGCCTAAGACATTTGACTGCTAACCAGAAGGCTGGCGGTAATAACAAACATTAAGCTATGGGTGGATACATAGGTAGACAGGCTAAATGATCAGGTATTCTAGGCAAAAGGGAATATACTCATGACCATATATAAATTTGGCAGACAATATTTCTACATACATATTTGTATGTGCTATAAGAATGTCCATATATATAATAGAACTAACAGGGAACAAAGTTACTATAACTTTTTAGCCACAACTAAACACCCTGAGTGAGTTAGTCACTGTGTCCTGGGGTTTGAGACCATGGTCACAGGAGACATCAAGCTCAGCTGGCATAACATACTACACAAAAACATTGTTCTACATCCCACTTTTGTGAATAATGCCTGAGGTCTTAAAAGCTTGCAAGTGGCCATCTAAGATGCAACAATTGGTGTCTCCTTGTCCAGAGCAAAGAAGAACTAAGAAAACCAAAGATGCATGGAAACAATTAGTCCAAGGGACTAGTAGACCATGCAAACCTCAGCCTACATGACCAGAAGAACTAGATGGTGCCCTGCTACCACTTTCAACCAGTCAGAAAGGAATCAAAATAGGAGATCCTGGATAAAGTGGGGAAAAAAGTGTGGAACAAAACTCAAAATCATAAAAAAGAGCAAGCTTACTGCTGAAACCCTTGAGACTCTGCACCCAGTGACCCTTTGAGCCTGGAATTGAACTCAGTCCCATGGCTTCCAACCAAAGAATAGAAAGAAATATAAGGTGAACATTTACACTAGGTAGGTGCACTCCTTAGAACAATCAATCATGGGAGATCTTAAGGGCAGTAGTTGCACAGGGAGATAGCTCAGAGGGCAGGGATGCATAGGAAAGAAGGACACAGGGAAAGGGTAACCAGAGGGAGGAAGTGGGAAGAGAACTGTTACATTATGGGGATTGCAATCAATGTCATGAAACAAAATGTGTATGAGCTGTTGTACAGCAAATGAATTTGCTCTGTAAACTTTCACTCAAATCAAAATTTTAAAAAATATATATATGAGGCCTTTGTTGGACCCAGTCTGATTTCCCTTATTGAACCCACTCAGTTCAATTTCCTTTGTACCCAGTACAAGTAGAGCTTCAGATAATGCAAATGGAATTTATTATGCAACCTGAACACCAAACTGCTCAAAGTGTAAAGAAAAAGACAGCATAGATGGGAACCCAGTTCCCCAAACAGACAGAGCAGAAGAGTAACATACCAAGGAAAGATACCCATAACTGCTCAGATTTAAACATGGAGAGTTCAACACAAAAGGAGTAGAACTCAAACCCAGGAGAGATTCAATAAGTTTCCCAACCATGGTCAGGGAACATTTGGGCACAAAGGGCCCTGTTGGTACCCTACTAATCCCTCATCAAAAATGAGGGTTCAGTAATCTTCTTGGGCCCTACTTCTGACATCAAAAACTATTGGAAAAAAAATCAAAACTCAAAAAAATTGAAACAAAAAATTTATTCTAAACAGTCATTCTATATGCTTATAGGGAGATCATTCTGATTCTTTCTAGTAGGATACAATGAAGCTTATGTAGAGAAGAGGAGGCAGAAGAATAGAAGATCAACCACTGGATAACATTAACATGATTGATTGAACTCTGCCTTACCCTTTTACTGAGGTCAACTATTATCAGGTCACAAGGTAGTCTCTGGCCTGGCTGCTAAAAATTTGGGTCTTCACATACATGCAGCCATGAGACCTTTTGAAATTTAAATTAAGTAACCTTAGAGTCTTTGTGCTCTGGTGGCATAGTGGTTAAAGCATTCAGCTTCAGTTGGCAGTTTGAACTCACCAGGCACTCTGCAGGAGAAAGATGAGGCAGTCTGCTTCCATAAAGATTTACAGTCTTAGAAAGCCAATGAGGCAGTTCTACTCTGTCCTATAGGGTTGCTGTTCAATGGAATCCACTCGACGGCAGTGGGTTTGGGTTTTTTGGGGGTTTTTTTAGAGACTTTTTCATCAAATCACTGGGTAATGATTTTCCTGCTGACTATCCACTTCTTAGGTGCTCTGCTAGCCTAGTGGCTAAGGCACTTGACTACTAACCAGAAGGCTGGTGGTTCAAACCCACCAGCCACTCCTCAGAAGAAAGGTTGGGCAATCTACTTCCATAGTGATACCGCCTCGGAAACCTAAGGAGGGGTTGCTATGAGTCAGGTCTGACTGGACGGCACATAACAACAACAACATCCACTTCTTCTAACACTATATCAGATAATGTTCCACCTATTCAAAAGGTTTTCAGTGACCAATTTTTTCAGAAGTAGACTACTATGTCATTCTTCCTAGTTTTTTTTAGTCTGGAGCAGCCAAAATGCTCCTTAGGAGTGAGGATGGTGAGACTTGTGTCATGTACTTTGGAAATGTTATCAGGAGAGACCAGTCATTGGAGAAAGATATCATGCTAGGTAAGCGAAAAAGAGGAAGACCCTCAATGTGATGGACTAACATAGTGGCTTCATAATGGACTCAAACATAGCAATGATTGTGAGGATGGCACAGCATCAGACAGTATTTTGTTCTGTTGTACACAGAGTCACTGTAAGGTGGAACTGACTCAATGGCACCTAACAACAATATTCTTTTGAAAAGATAAATTTACATTGCTGTCGGGTCAGCAAAAAAAAGGAAGACCCTCAACAAGATGAATTGACACAGTGGCTGCAACAATGGCTCAAACATAACAATGACTGTGAAGATGGCACAGTGTCAGGCAGAGTTTCATGCTGTTGTACATAGGGTCACTATGAGTTAGATCTGACTCCATGGCACCTAACAAAAACAACAGAGCAGCTTCTGGCAAAAAATAAATAAATAGAATCAATGCCTTTGCATTTTGGGGCAGCCTTTCTTTGATTTCATGGGTTAAAAAAGAAAAAAACTCAAAATCAAAATAAGATAACTGTTAATTTTTCTCTTTGATGCCACCACCACAACACACCCTCTTTTCTTTGCACTTATTTCCAGGATGCTCCCAAGAGACACTAGAAAGCATATTCTGTGTTTAATATCCTCTGAAGCTACTCAACTTCTGTTAAACATTTTGTATCTCTGTTCCAGGTAAGAACTTAATCTACCACAAAGTTCACCACTGGCTCTAGAGAAAAATGTTTGAAATCCTTTTACATGACTTTAGTCTTGTAATTTGCTTCTCCAAGATAATTTCCATATCTATCTGAAGGCTTTTGTGAAGAACAAATTAGCAGTTGCTCAATTGATTGTGGCTAGAAGGGGGTGGAGGTGTGTGTGGAGAAGACAGTCTTTGTCTCTGAAAGATCTGCAAGAAGATAGTTTCTTATCTTCTTTTGCATTCTTTCTCTCTCTCTTAAAGTGAGAAGAAGGCAGAGGCAGATTTCTCTTCCTGCATTTCCAAAGTCTCTTTCTTGACTCAAGCATTCTCAGGATGAAACTCCATGTGCCATTCTGGAAAGATGACAGTATTGGGATAGAAACAGATCCAGCTAGAGCACTTTTTTTTTCTATGTAGCTTTGGGCAAGTCATATGCTCCATCTAAGCTCCAATCTTCTCATGCATAAAATAGGAGTAATACGCAACTTGTAGGATAGTGCCAGACTTTTAAGCATTCAGTAATGATGGTTATTATTGCAACTGGGTGCTGTTTCCATCCCAGGCCAGCCATTTTCTCTCCTTTGGGGCAGCCTCAAATTGTGTCTACAAAGAACAAAGAAAGAGACCTAGGAATATGGAAATGGAATCATACAATGTATATTCTTCTGTGTAAGGCTTCTTTCATTCAGCATAATATTTTGACATTTACCTATGTCTTGGGTATATATATATGTATATATAAACCACCACTCCCCATGAGTCAATTCTGATTCATAGCAACCTTATCAGACAGAGTAGAACTGCCCCACAGGTTTTCCAAGGCTATAAATCTTTACAGAAACAGACTGCCATATTTTTCCCATGGAGCAGCTTGTGGGTTTGAACCACTGACCTTTTGGTTAGCAGCTGAGTGCTTTACCCACTGTGCCACAAGTACTCCTTTGATTACATCAGTAGTGAATAATATTTTATTGTATTGATATACCACAGTTTAGTTATTCTCCTATTGATGAACATTTAGGCTCATTCCAGTTTTCGACTATTAAGAATACAGCTGCCGGAGGATATTTCTACCTACGTGTTTGTATGTGCTGTAAATATATATCCATGCATATAGTAAAGCAATCAGGTGGCAAAGTTATGAAAACTTCTTAGTCATAACCAAATACCTTGAGGTAATGAATCACTGGCCTTGAGGGCTTAGGACCACTGTCTCAGGGAACAGCTAAGTCAACTTGCATTATATGGTTCACAAAGCCAATGTTCTACATCTTCCTTCGGTGAGTATTGGCTAGGATCTTAAAAGCTAATGAGCATCCATCTAAAGTGTAACTATTGGTCTCTCCCCATCGAAAGCAAAGAGCAAAGAATATCAAAGACACATGGAAACAAATAGTCCAAAAGACAAAATACCATGTAAACTTCAGCCTCCTCAACCCTGAAACAAGAAATAGATGCTGTCCAGCTATGATAACCAATGCTGTGAAAGGGATTACAATAGAAGATCCTGAGTAGAGTTGGAGGAAAATGTGGAACAAAACTCCAAATTATAAAAAACAGCAAGCTTACTGGTCTGATAGAGACTGGTGGGACCCCTGAGACTGTGACCCTTAGTAACCTTTCAAGCCTGAAACTGAACTCACATCCATGACTCAACTTGCAGCCAGTCAATAGCAAGGCCTATACGGTGAACAATGACACCAGGGAGGCACACATTCATTAGAACAATCAACCATATAAGATCAAAAGGGCAGCATTTGCCCAGGGATAAAGCTCAGAATACAAGAATAGGATAGGAAAGAAGGAGAATGGAAACAGTAAACACAGGGAGGAGGCGGGAAGAATGCTGTTACATTATGAGAATTGCAATCAATGTCACAAAATAAAATGTGTATGAATAGTTGAATAGAAAACCACTTTGCTCTGTGAACTTTGGCTCAAATCACAATAAAATGCAAAAGAAAAAAAATGAATCCATGTGCCAGCTAGTAAGAAAAATGAAGTCTTAATACCTGCTACAATATGGATTGAGCTTGAAGACATTATGCTGAGTGAAACAAGTCAATCACAAAAGGGAAAAGATTGTATAACCTCATTTATATAAAAATATAAGAAGATGGAAATGTATAAAGACTAAAATGGCTACCAGGAGTAGGAAGGAGGGAGAAAAGGTGGGTTATTGCTTATGGACTATTAAGTTTTCATTTATAGTGATGGAAAAATCACATTGACTAAAGGTAGGGTTGCACAGCTTAGTAATGTAATCACTGTCAATAAGTTGTACACATGTAAAAAGTTGAATGGCAAAAGTGATATGATAGATTAGATTTACAAAAATGATTTAAAAAAAAAAGGAAACAAAGAGTAGTTGCTGAGGCTACTTATGTACAACCAAACACCTCATGGGATTTGGTTCCTTAGCTTGGAGATTTAGTGCCATGTTTTCATGGAATATTCCAGTTAATTGGCCTGATACTGTGTTTGGTGCTTCTGTTCTACCTTCTACTTCATTGTGTAGTGCTTGGGGTCTGAAAAGCTTGCAAGCAGCCATCTAAAGCACAACAATTGGTCTTGATTCACCTGGGGAAGGGGAAGAAGGAGAATCAGGAATAGGAGGAAGACATGGAATGTGTGGTTGATTGCCTCCATGAACAATTGCCCCCTTTGTGATAAGACCAGAAGAATTAGATGGCACCCAGCTATCAGTAGCAAACATTTTCATCGTAGAGAAGAATCTTTGAGAAAAGGAGGAAAATGCAGAACAGAATTTCAAATCCTCATGGACTCCAGAATTTCTGGAGCCATTGAGGCTGGATGAATCTCTGAGACTATTGCCCTGAGATAATGTTGAAACCTTAAAACAAAAATGCCCCCTGAGGTCTTCTTAAAACCAAACAGTAATTTAGCTTAACTAGTAAAAAATGTCTGCCTTGAGCACTATGCTCTTTTAAGATCAATCTACAAAGGATCAAATTGATAACACCATTTCAAAAGATTAGATAAGAACCTTAGGTGACAATGAGTTTATGAAGAGGAAGAACAACTCAGAAAAGGAGGATGAGAATGTTTGCACAACTCAAAAAATGTCACTTAATTGTACATGTAGAAACTGTTGAATTGGTGAACATTTTGCTGTGTATATTCTCAACAAGAA
>NW_006922503.1:13321-14165 GCF_000298275.1 Orycteropus afer afer | reverse complement strand
TGCCAGCCCTCTGGTTAGCAGTCAAGTGCCTTAGCCACTATGCTACCAGAGCTCCCAATCACCTACCCAACCCTAATAAGCAATGACCTGTGGCCGGTGGGTTTGAACTGCCAGCCTTCTGGTTAGCAGTCAAGTGCCTTAGGTACTATGCTACCAGAGCTCCTCACTAATGCCTAGGATATCAATCTTTATGTGTTCGATCTCATTTTCAACAACTTCCAATTTTCCTAGATTCATACTTAGTACATTCCATGTTCCAATTATTAATGGATGTTTGTAGCTGTTTCTCCTCAATTTGAGTCATGCCACGTCAGCAAATGCAGGATTTGAAAGCTTTGCCTTATCCATATCAGTAAGGCTGGTTTTACTCTGATGATGCAGCTCTTTCCCAGTCATATTTTGAGAGCCTTCTAACCTAAGTAACTCATCCTCCTCTTTTGTATTGGACTCCGGGCTATTCATAAAGTTGCACAGTAATGTATCAGACAATGTTTCTCTCCTATTCATAAGGTTTTCCCTGGCCAATTCTTTGAGAAGTGGATGGCCTCTTCCTTCTTCCTAGTCTGTCTCAGTCTGCAAGCCACACTGATACTTGTGCACCATGTGCACTGGGTTTGAAACACCAGTGGCACAACCTCAAGACTCATAGCATAATGTCACCACTGTAGGACAAACTGACAGACAAGTTTGTCTCCCTTAGCTGTTCGAAACCTCTCCAACCTCCCCTTACCTGGATCTCTGCCTGTGGGGCATAGCCTGGGTTCCCTTCCCTCACCTGGATCCTTACCACTGACTCCTGGCTCTGTCCTGCCCCCCCCCTGGCATTTTTTCTCTCCTTTCCCCT
>NW_006922503.1:10538-13047 GCF_000298275.1 Orycteropus afer afer | reverse complement strand
TAAAATGGGCAAGGGATATGAACAGACACTTCACTAAAAAAGATATACTGGAAGCCAACAAACACATGAGGAAATGCTCATGATCTTTAACACTTGTTGTTGTTGTTGTTAGGTGCCATCAAGTCGGCTCTAACGTATAGTGACCCTATATACAACAGAATGAGATACTGTCTTGTCCATTACCAGCCTCACAATCCCTGCTATATCTGCACCCGCAATTGCAGCCACTGTGTCAATTCATCTTATGGAGGACCTTCCTCTTTTTCATCAACCCTCCACTGTACAAAGCATGACATCCTTCTCCAGGGAATTGTCCCTTGTGAAAACATGACCAAAGTAGGTGAGACAAAGTCTAGCCATTCTCACTTCCAAGGTGCATTCAGGCTGCACTTCTTCCAGGACATATTTGTTAGTTCTTTTGGCAGCCCATGGTACTTTCAGTATCCTTCGCCAACACCACAACTCAAAAATATCAACTCTTCTTCACTCTTCCTTATTTATTATTCAGCTCTCATGTGCATATGAGGTGACTGAAAATACCATGGCTTGGGTTAGGTGCACCTTAGTCTTCAAAGAGACATCTTTGCTCTTCAGCACATTAAAGAGGTCTTTTGCAGCAGATTTGCCTAGTGCAATACATTGTCTTATGTCTTGACTGCTTCTTCCATTGATGTTGATTGTGGAACCAAGTAATATGAAATCTTTGACAACTTCAGTCTTTCCTCCACGTATCATTATGCTGCTTATTGATCCAGTTAGAGGGATGCCAATCAAAACAATAAGACATTCTCTCACCCCAGCAATAATAGAAAAGTTCAAGACAGAAAACAACAAATGATGGCGAGGTTGCTGAGAGATTGGAACTCTAATACACTGCTAGTGGGACCACAAAGTGGTATAACCATTATGGAAAATAGTATGCGTTTCCTTAAAAAACTGAAAATAGAAATACCATTTGATCCAGCAATTCCATTACTAGGAATATATCCTAAAGAGGTGAGAGACAGGACACAAACAGACATGTACACACTCATGTTTGTCACAGCACAATTAACTATAGCAAAGAGATGGAAACAACCTAAATGCCCATCAACAGAAGAATGGATAACCAAACTATGGTACTTTCACACAGTGGAATACTATGCAACATTAAAGAAAAATGAAGAATACATGAATCATCTCACAACGTGGATGAATCTGGAGGACATTATGCTAAGTGAAATAAATCAATCACAGAAGGACAAATATTGTATGAGCCTATTTTTGTAAAAAGTCAAGGAAACTTAACTCAGGGAAGGAAATTCACTTTGTTCACTACCAGGGATGGGAGGGAAGAGGATGGAAAATTTTGGACTAGTTGGGGGTCATATGTTGATTTGGGTGAGGGGATGGACAGGATGGAAAGAGTCTGTGATCAGCATCATGACATTAGGGAAAGGAAGAACACTGAAACGTGCACATAAGATATAGACAACAAAGGCAAATACTATTACATGCACAATACTGCATTACCATTAACACCAAACACCAGGCTACAAATAAATGCATATACAGGTGAGAAGATCAAGTAGGGGTAGGTGAATAGGATATATCCTAGAGTAAGGACATATATGGCTGAAGATAATCTTCCATATGCAGTTGTACTACAAAATTAGCCACATACATTACAGAAGCAACAGAAGACAGAGTTGGAGTAACTTCTCAGAGACAACCAAACACCTCAAAAGAGAGAATCACTGGGCCTGTGGACTCAGGACCATCACCTCAGGGGCCATTATGCTCAATTGGCACAACATAGTACATAAAAATCTTGTTCTACAATCTACTTTGGTGAGTAGCAACTGAGGTCTTAAAAGCTTTTGAGGCAGCCATCTAAGATGCAACTGTTGGTCTCCTCTCATCTGAAACAAAGAATAGTGAAGAAAATCAAAGGCATCTGAAAACAATTAGTCCAAGGATCAGATGAACCATGAAGACCTCAGCCTTCATGACCCCAAGACCAGAAGAAGTAGATGGTGCCCAGCTACCCACACCAACCACTCAGAGAGAGGTCAAACCTGGAGATCCTGGAGAGAGTGTGAGGGAAAATGTGGGACAAAATTTAAAAACACAAAAATGACCAGAATTACTGGTCAGATAGAGACTGATGGAACCACCAAGACTATGGCCCCAAGTTACCCTTTGGGCCTAGAAATGGACTCACTTCCATGGATTGGCTCTCAGCCCAACAGTAGAAAGACTTACATGCAGAATACCTACCCCAGAGTAATACACACACCTATTCCAGGGAGATGCAACCTTAGATCAATCAGCCATGAGACTCCAGAGGGGTAGCATTCACATAGATGGAAATCTAAACAGACAAGATTGCATAGTTAAGAAGGGCACAAGGAGGGAGTAGTCACACAGAGGGGAGGGGAGAAAAGTTTTTAATGGTTAAGGATGGTGAATGGGGCATGAAATCAAATGTGCATGAACTGTTGAATGTAAAACAAATTTGCTTTGTCAA
>NW_006922503.1:3855-10438 GCF_000298275.1 Orycteropus afer afer | reverse complement strand
GTATGCAAAACTTCTATTGTACACATTCTCATTCCCAAGTTGTTTAAATTCCTATTTTGTGATTATCATACAAAGGTTAATTTCCAGATGTTTAGGTGCCAGAAATAGGGTCTAACCCTCTTGGCACAGTAAGAAAGTAAGGGCTACCCACACACACACAAACCTTCAGGAATCTCAGCCAGCCTCAAGACTGATGCTTGTGTACCTACCTCAAGGCCCTGCCATTTTATGCTCCTGAGGTCAGCAATAAATTATATTTTAAATTCTAGACTATGAAGTTTTATTATTTCAAACATTATATAAGGAATAGGTGAATTACATAACTATGGTAAATATTTTTCTAACACATACTCTCATACACTGAAAGCTTCCTCTGCAATTAGGTTTCACCTAAGCAATATGGCAGGGGATGGCTCCGTGTGTGCCATCCTCATTTGCCCAAGGCATGTTTAACTTAATATTTCAGAATTTTTAAAATTATGATTAGTTATAAATTCATGAAATAGTTACTAAAGAGATAAAAACTCCTCTAATCCTTGAATAGCATTTCTGTAGGATGAGTTGATGTAGAACTACTTTTGAACCATTGTTGAGTATATTTGACTTAAAATATCTACAGAAAAAGGTGTATAAGAAACAGCATGTATTTGTGATGTGGTATTGTTTCCTTGTGAAAATTTGGAAGGAGGTTCATTCTTGATTGTACCAATGGCTGATAGTCCCCAAGTGATGTATTCAGGGATGTCTTCAGTCACCACGCAGCTGCTCTATTGTTAACAATAAAGTTGGCTCCATTTGTTTGTTTTATTCTGCAGCAGAACAGGAAATATATTTTTTGATTATGCAGGTATCCCTCAAATGAAAGAATGTGCACATTCCAGCAAAGTGTACTGTAGACCAAAGTGATATTAAATGAATCTGACTTACCTATTGCCTACTATTATAAAATTAGATATACATACTGCAGGAGGGGGCTGGAATTGGTCCTTGATGTAATACATTTGTACTTAATAATGCAGTAGTGTCTGTAATGAGACATATTCAAAGGGGAAACAATAACTCTCTGATAAAATATTAACAATAATGCATTTGTAATGAATATAAGTCATATTTTTTAAAGCCACTGCCAAGTAGAAATATAAAACAGTGCCAAATTCTAGAAGCCTGATTGTCTGCATCATATGTGGTTTCCAAGAGGCAATCAACTATTAAACTTCCACAGTTTACTAGACTCAAACTGCAAAATACTTCTAACTTCATGCCCAAAGTAATTATTTTACCTTTTTTGCCCCATTCTTGGATGGGAGAGGAATACCCAGGTTCTTCTGCCCTTGAAAATTCCACCTAGTGGCCGAACAAAGGGGATGATGTAGATGCATTTGAATGCCTACTATGTTTCAGGCTCTCTGCTAGTTGCTGGAGTTTAGAAAATGAAATGCAAAGCTTCTGCTTCCAGGCAGAACAAGATGAAAGCTGACCAGATAGAATTAAAGACGTTGGAGCAGCACATAAGAAGTGTACTTAATACAGACCTATCAAAAATGATGTCAGATTTGAACATGTAGTACAAGATCTCCAACTCCCCTTATGGCTGAATCCAGCCTAAATGTGAGTTTTATTCAACTTACTTAGAATTACAAAATAAAACGAGTTGACATTTGTAAATTAAAAGATTTCACAAAATAATGTTGTATTTCTGGCTTTCCTTGAAAAACCAAACCATCTGACAATATGAGGCATGCATTCCCATGTGGCAACATTTAGTAGAATTAAGTAGTGGATATCCCTTTTAAGAAGAGCTTTAAGCTTGCTAGCTCCCAATAATCCCCAGTATTACCTCTACCTTCTCTAATATTGGGAATGAGAATTAGTTGGTCATGTATCATCACACTTGAGTTGTTTTTCTTGGGGTAGAGAACTATTTCTCTGAGTTCATGTCTCTACATAAAGTAGAAAAAATAAAAGATTGACCAATATGATCACCTGTTTCAAAAAAAATAAGGGTGAGCATAAGATTTTTATTTGGCCTTCACTCATTACATTTGAGTCTGGTACTTTTGTAAGGATCATTAATTAGTAAATGGAGAAAGATGGAAAAAGGTAGGAAAAACAGGGAGCAATATATACAAATCATTGCTGTGTGGCCAATAAATAGGGCTTCAGATATTTCAGCATGACTAGAGGGTATGAGGGAGCTCTGGTAGCGTAGTGCCTAAGGTGCTTGACTGCTAACCAGAAGGCTGGCAGTTCAAACCCATCAGCCACTCCTCGGAAGGAAGGTTGGGCAATCTATTTCAGTAGAGATACTGCCTCAGAAACCCAAGGAGGGGTCGCTATGGGTCGAGTTTGACTCAATGACACATAACAACAACAACAGAGGGTATGGTGTCCATGATGGAAAATCAATAGATGAGCCAGAAAGAAGTCTAAGCCATTCCTCTCCCAGCACAAAAATTCCATGACCACACCAACCCAAGCCTACTTATTTGTTCAGACAATGAACATCAAAGCAAGTCCACATTACTAACTTTATTTATGTTCCAAATAGGATTACCAGATAAAATATATACAATTACCAGACAAAATACTAGTTAAATTTGAATTTCTGGTAAACAACAAATAAATTTTTAGTGTATATTTGGATATAGACTAAAATATTACTCATTGTTTATCTGAAGTCTGAATGTATCTGTATGTTTTGTATTTTTATTTGCTAAATCTGGTCACATTTAACAGCTAGTCCTACTAAGCTATTGTACATTGTATCTATTTCTACATAAAACATGGTGTTCATATGATTACTTTAAAATTATGATGTCCTTATAGACATTCCAAAATAAACCTTAGCATGTCAGTGGAAAATTCTCCAAGTATTGATATCATATGCTGTCTCAGCCTACTTTAGCTATCTTAATTCTCATTCACCTTGCATTCAACACCATGAAATAGATATTGCCAAGGGACTTTGTAACCTGTTGGTGACCTATATGAAAAAGAAAGAAGTAAACAGCAGGAATCAAGATTTGAGCACTCTAAAACAAAGACCAACTCTCTGAACTAGCCTCATGCTGCAGAGACTAACAATTCTTGATATTTAGAGGCTGTACTAGTTTTTAAAGGTGCCAAAATAAAGTATCACAAACCAAAATGCTTAAAAGAACAGAAATATATTCTTTCACAGTTCTAGAGTCTAGAAGTGCAAATTCAGGGTGTCAGCAGGGCCATGCTCTCTTGAAGCCTCTAGAGGAAGATTCTTGCTTGTCTCTTCCAGCCTCTGGTAGCCTCAGATGTTCCTTGGCTTGTGACAGCATCACTCCAATCTCTGCCTCTGAATTCACATGGCCATGTTTGTGTCTCTTCTCCTCTTTTTGTAAGGACACCACTCATACTGGATTAGGGCCCACCCTACTCCACTTTGACCCTTTGCATCTGCAAAGACTCTTATTTCCAAATAAGGTCACATTCACAGGTACTTGAGGTTAGGATTTCAACATATCTTTTTTTGGTAGCATAATTCAACTCATAACAGTCTCCCTTCTGGCCTCCCAAAATCTGTGTCCTTCCCACGTGTAAAATACGTTCACCCCACCCCAACATCAGCAAAAGGTTTAGCCATTTCAGTATCACTTCTGAGTCCAAAATCTCATCCAAACACAGTCAACTCAAAGAGTCCTGAATCTCATCTTCTTAATCATATAGATCAAGTGTGGGCAAGATTCTGATATGGTTGACTCTGTATCAAAACTTCTCTCCATTTGTGCATCTATGAAACCTAGCAAACAAGTTATCTACTTCCAGATTATTTATCCTCTGCTTACTATACTTTCTGTGTGTGTGCAATGTATGTGCTTTCTTTCTTTCTTTCCTTGCTTATGCTGGTTTGGGAATTGCAGATTGCATGTGTGTGACTATACTTTCAATGTTTACATCCATTTTTAACCATAAATTTTTCTAATAAAATCTAAAATTACTCAGTATTTTTATCCTCTCTCAAACATAGCACAGATGTTAACACTCCTTAAGTGTGTATTAAATAACCTTACCCTCCATAGTATTTATATTGTTATCTGGAGTTTCATTATTACTTATCACAATAAATTATTTTCTTTTTCAAGTAATAGCCAACAGGTAATTAAATTTCCTGACATATTTTGTCAATTTCTCTTATACCCATGCTGTTCTTCTGGATTACTTTTCTTCTTGATGAAGTACACCTTTTAACAATTCTTTTAGGGAAAGTAAGTCTGTGGGTGATAAATTCTACTAGCATTTAGGTATGAAAAGTACTTATTTTACCTTCTTTCTTTTTTTAAAAAAGTAGATCTTAGGGTTTCAAGTTCAAGATGGTGGACTAGTCAGATTCACTATCCAGACCCTCTACAACAAAGACTTGAATAAACAAGGGAAATGGCTACAGGTGAGAATCCTGGATACCAGAGCTTCAAAGGAAAGGAAAAAGAAGATGGAACACCAGTGAGAGAGAGAGTGAACAAAAACAGTGAACAAGAAGTGAACTGCCAACTGGCACAGAACAGCCATTTTGAATTACTGCAAGAAGTGTTCCAATCAGAGCAGGAACCAGATAACCAACTCCACTTGCCCGGGACTGCACCAGTACCACTATTGGTGATCAGGCAACCAGACAGGTATGTCCTACTCTTTTACTTTGCACAACTTCCCAGTGATCAGAGATATGGCCTTCTCCACACACTCAGCAGCCAAACCTCCCCCACTGTCAGTGCTTGGCTGTTTTTTTTTTTTTTTTTTTTTTTTTTTTTTTTTTTTTTTTTTTTTTTTTTTTAATCTTTCTGCTTAGTTCTGCCATCCTTCTCTCTTCCCCAAAGAGAAGGAGCTACTCCCCCTCTGCCCACAGGGTTAGCATGGCCTGCCCTTGCCTCTCCCTGGTCAAAAAGTGCACACTCTGACAAAGCAAGCCCAGCATTCCTCTGCAGCTGTGCTTGGTTGCTGGAACTTTCGATAGTATTGAGTTGCTTTTTTTCTTTTTTCTATTTTCCTTCTTCTCAGTTCTTCCCTATTTTCCTTGTCTTTATTTTCTTTTGTTTCTTGCTCTTCACCTTATCTTTTTCTTTTTTCCTTTTCTCTTTCTTTTTGTCCCTGCCCCTCTTCCATGGTCAGCAGCAGTTTCCCCCACCCTTCTGTGGACAGCAGAGTGAGCTCCCTGGGAGTGTAGCTTCCTGCTACAGCTGTGATTGGCAGCTAACAGTTGAACCATATATTTTTTCTCTTTTGTCTGTTTCTTTCTACTTTTTTTCTCAGTCCTTCCCTCTTCCTCCCTTTGTTGTTTTATTCCTTTCTTTTTCTTCCACTTCCCTCCATCAATTATTTTCTTTTTATTCTTTTTTTTTTTTTTTGATCCAGCTGGGGGGGTACCTCGCCCCCCATCCCCTCTGCATTTAGTAGTGCTACCCCTTACCTTCCATATCTGGTGGTGTGCTCCCACAGAGTGAGAGCTACATGTCCACCACACCTGTGTTTGGTGGCTATCACTTGCACCAGTACTGTTTGTTCCTTAGGTTTCGTTGTTATTGTTTTATACCTTTCCTCTTTTTCCCCTTTTTCTTTCTTCTTAGGTCTCCCCTCTTCCCTCCCCACCCCATTCTTTTTTTCCTTTCTTTTTTTTCTCTCCACTCCCCCATTCACCTTTTCTTTCTTTTTGTCTTTCTATATTTGCCCAACTATTGGGAACTGATGACCTTATCCAACCATACCCACTCACATCTATTGCCCCACCTTCTGGGAGAGTGCCACCACCTGCTCCAGCACTATTGGACTGACAAGAGATGGTGGCCAATACCCACCCAGCCTGCCTTCAGTTCCTCTGCATGATCTGTATTCAGAGACATGCACCCACTCTCCCTCTTGCTATTAAATCTACCCAGAGACAAGTAGTGAGCCCCCCAGTGCTTCCAAACTAGCAAACCAGAGTAACACAACTGCACTGTTGGCCAGATATATTAAAACAGAACAACAATAAAAAATCATGGCAATCATGTCACCAACCAACATACAATCAACAAATTAATGCAATAACACCACAATGTCTCCTAGACCACAGACAACTTCAAATTACATGCAAAACACAGAAGATCCCTAAAACAAGTAACCAAGTACAGGGCCAGAAAATCTTTTGGGGGAAGAAATGCTAGTGGAATTACCTGACTAGGAATTCAAAAGAATTATATTTGGGTACCTTCACTGGATTAAGAGAAAGTTCCAGGAAAACACACACACACACACAACAACAAAAAAAAAATCAATCAAAACACAGAGAAAACTCTAGAAGAATTCAAAATAACAATACAAGAACATATTGACAAAATAAGTAGAAAATTAAAACCACACAAAAAGGGCAAATAGAAATCCAGAACAGTAATACTAAAACTTCAGAAATGGATAATGCATTGGAAGGACAGAGGAGTACAATTGAATCAGTGGAACACAGAATTAGCAAGATTGAAAATAAATCTCTCAATACCAATCTGTTGGAGGAACAATCAGAAAAGAAAACGAAAAAATTGAAGGAAGCTTATGATTTATTTGGCAGATTTGGCATTATTCTTTA
>NW_006922503.1:2201-3660 GCF_000298275.1 Orycteropus afer afer | reverse complement strand
GAATTCCAGAAGAGGAAGAGGCCAAAAAAAGCACCAGGAAAATAGTAAAAGATTTGTTGGAAGAAAACTTCCCTAATATCATGAAAGATGAGAAGATACTCACTCAAGAAGCTCAGATAGGACAGATCCCAAAAGAAAACTGAGACATATCATAATCAAACATTCCAAAACCAAAGACAAAGAAAGAATCCTGAAGCAGCTGAGGAAAAATGAAAAGTCACCTACAAAAGAGAACCAGTAAGTTTAGCCTCTGATTTCTTGACCGCAACCATATAGGCAAACAGGCATTGGGATGATATGTACAAAATGCTGAAAGAAAAAGTTGCTAACCAAGAATTGTATATCCAGAAAAATTGTCTCTCAAGTATGATAGTGAAATTAGGATGTTTCTAAATTAAGACAATTTGCAAAAACCAGGCCAACTGTACAAGAAATGCTAAAGTGAAACCTCCACAAAGAACCACTATTGGTAGACAATAGCCAGAGATTAGGGCATATGGCAACATCACCAGGAAGTCAACCCAGATATGTTGTTGTTGTTAGGTGCCATCAAGTTGCTCCAACTCATAGTGACCTTCTGTAAAAGAGAATGAAACGTTGCCCAGTCCTGTGCCATCCTCACAATCTTTGCTATGCTTGAGCCCATTGTTGTAGCCACTGTGTCAATCTGTCTCATTGAGGGTCTTCCCCTTTTTTGCTGACCCTCCACTTTACTACACATGATATCCTTCTCCAGGAACTTGTGCCTTCTGACAACATGACCAACACACATGAGACAAATTCTGGCCATTTTTGCTTACATTGAAGTATCAAAAATTAAATAAATCTACAAAACAGAAAACAGGGAACTAGAGATGCCAATTGTAAACAATGATAACTACAAAGCAAAGAGAGGGAATAAATGATATAGTTAAAGAAATTCCAAATGCAGAGGAAGTTAAGATGATATCAAGATAGAATAAACTGCTTTAAACTTGGGAAGATAATATAACCAGTGTAACCTCAAAGAAAATTAATAAACCTTCACAACAAAATTAAAAAAAGAAGAAAATTATAAACTCTCACTAACACTAAAACTGTAGCGATGAATGAATGGATAAGAAAATCCATAAATGAAATGAGCTCAGTACAGAAAAATATACGGAACAAAGAAATCATCACCATCACAAAAAGAACACAACAAAGTTGCTGCACTAACTTCAAACCTCTTGATAGTTACTTTGAATGTAAATGGATTAAACACACCAGTTAAGACAGAGAATAGCAGAATGGAAAAGAAAATGTGACCCATCAATATGCTGTCTACAAGAGACATATCATGATATAAAGACAAAAATAGGTTAAAAATCAAAGATGGATTAGGTATGTCTAAATGGGGAGTGTATCCAAGATCATATATAGGGTTGGCAAACAATGGTCCTATAAGTGTATGATGATCAGAATTCCCAGGTGTATAGTA
>NW_006922503.1:1028-1779 GCF_000298275.1 Orycteropus afer afer | reverse complement strand
TACAGGCATGTGAGTTAAACATTTACCTCAAGTAGATACACACCCTGGAGAGAAAAATCATGGGAGAAGGAAGGGCTGCTTATGCACAGGGAGACAGTTCAGGGGGCAGGAGAGTAGGGGGGATGGTCACTGGGAAGAGATAACTATGGGGAGGAAGTGGGAGGGGAGCTGCTGCATTGTGGTAAACTATGGTGAATGACATGAGACAAAGTATATGTGAACTGCTGTATGGAAAGTGAATTTGCTCTGTAAATCTTCACCCAAATAAAAATAAAAATAAATGTAAATATTAAAAAAAATCAAAGATGGAAAAACATATCAAGAAAATGGCAACCATCTAGATGCAACGATGAGTCTCTCCTCATCCAGAGCAAAGAAGAATGAATAATACCAAAGATTCATGGAAACAATTAGTCCTAGCAACTGGTACACCATGCAATCCTCAGCCTCTATGAGTATGAGACCAGAAGAACTACATGGGGCCTGGCTACCACTGTCAACCACTCAAAGGGGGATCTATGTAAGAGATGCTGGAGAGAGAGGGAGAACAATGTGGAACAAAAATGAAAATCATTTGGGGGAAAAAAAAGGAGGGGAGCACATTTGCTGGTCTGATAGAGCCTGGTGGAACCACTGAGACTATGTCCCCTACCCTTCAGGTCTGGAATTGAACTCACACCTGTGGCTTCCACTCAAACAAAAGACAGGCATATGAGTTGAACATGTATCTGAGGTAGATACACTCCTTGGA
>NW_006922503.1:0-887 GCF_000298275.1 Orycteropus afer afer | reverse complement strand
GGAGGAGGTAGGAGGGGAGCTGCTGCATTGGGGTAAATTGTTCTCAATGTCATGAGACAAAGTGTATGTGAACTGCTGTATGGAAAGTGAATTTGCTCTGTAAACTTTCACCAAAATCACAATAAAAAAAAATGGCAACCAAAAAAAGTAGGAGTGGCAATATTAACTTCTTATAAAAATAGACTTTAAGGCAAAAACCAGTAAAAGAGACATCATATAATGATTAAAGGATCAATCCAACAAAAGGGACATGGCTATAATAAATATCTATTTACCCAATGAAAGAGCCCCAAAGTAAATCAAACTTCAACAGAATTCAAAAGAGAAATAGACAACTTCACAATAGTAATAGGAGACTTTGATACACTACTTTTGATGAAAGACAACAATTAGAAAGAAACTTAACAAAAGGACAGGAGATCTAAACAACACAATCAACCAACCAGACTTCATAGATGTATACAGAACACTCCACCCAACAACAACACAATACTCATTCTTTTCCAGTGCACATGGAACTTTCTCCAAAATATATTAGGCCACAAAGCAAGACTCAATGAATTTAAAAACATCAAAATACTACAAAACATCTTCTCTGATCATAATGCTATGAAATCAGATATGAGCAGCAGGAACTTGAAGGAAAAAATCAAATACATGGAAATTGAATAACAACCCACTTAAAAACTAGTGGGTAATAGAAGAAATGAAAATTTCAAATTCCTTGAATCAAAGAAGAATGAAAACACAACATAAAAAAAATCTTTGGGGAGTTCCGGCAAGATGGCGGAATAGGCAGAAGGACTGCACAGACCCTCTTCAACAAAGAAAAGGGAAACCAATTGACACAGACACAGAAGATAATCTTGGACCACTGAGCCTTGAAG
>NW_006922502.1:587433-588892 GCF_000298275.1 Orycteropus afer afer | reverse complement strand
AAGAATCATCAGTAGTTGAAAAATATGGCCTTGGTATTAGAAATGATGCCAGGAATTGCATGAGAGATTTTGCAAGACAAATGAATTATTCATTGCAAGTACATTTTTTTCAATGACATAAATGGTGACTATACATGTAGACCTAGCCACATGGAATACATAGAAATCAGGCTGACTATATTTCTAGAAAGAGGAGATGTAGAAGCTCAATATCATCAGTCAAAACAAAATCAAGCCAGGAGCTGACAGTGGAACAGATCATCAATTGCCCAAATGAAAGTTCAAGTTGAAGGTTAAGAAAATTCAAATGAGTCCACAAGGGCCAAAATAAGATCCTTGATTATATCCCACCTGAATTTAGGGACCATATGAAGAATAGATTTGATGCATAGAATAACAACGATGAAAGAGAAGATGAGTTGTGGGATGACAACAAGAACATCATACATGAAGAAAGCAAATGGTCATTAAAAAGACAAGAGAGGAAGAAAAAAAGAAAGGACAAAAATGGATGTCAGCAGAGACTCTGAAACTTGCTCTTGAATGGAGAGTAGCTAAAGTGAATGGAAGAAACATTGAAATAAAAGAATGGAATAATTTTCAACAGGCAGCTTGAGAAGACAACATAAAATATTTTAATGAAATGTGCAAAGACCTGGAATTAGAAAACCAAAGGACAGGAGCTCTGGTGGCATAGTGTATAAGACATTTAACTGCTAACCAGAAGGCTAGCAGTTCCAACTCACCGACCACTCCTCAGAAGGAAGATTGGGTAATCACTGTAGTGATACTGCCTCGAAAACCCAGGGAGGGGTAACTATAAGTCAAAAATGACTCGAGAGCAGTGAGGTTGATTTTTATCATTATTATTTATCTATTTATTTTTGAAGAACATGTTTGACATTTCTCAAGCTCCAAGAGCTGAAGAAAAAATTCAAGCCTTGAGTTGCAATATTGAAAGATTCTCTGGGCAAAATATTGAGTGATGCAGGAAATATCAAAAGAAGATGGAAGGACACAGTGTCAATGTAGCAAAAAGAAGTAGTCGATGTTCATCCTTTTCGGGAGTTGGCATATGATCAAGAACCAATGGTATTGAAGGAAGAAGTCAAAGCTCCATTGAGGGAATTGGTGAAAAACAAGGCTCCCAGAATTGATAGAATACCCATTGAGATGTTTCAACAAATGAATGCCATGCTGGAGGCACTTCTCATCTATGCCAAGAAATTTGAAAGACAGATACCTGACCAAGTAACAGGAAGAGATCCATATTTGTACCCATTGCAAAGAATGGTGATTCAACAGAATGTAGAAATTATTAAAGAACATCATTAATATCACACACAAGTAAAATCTTACTGAAGATAATTCAAAAATGGTTGCAGCAGTCTACTAACAGAGAACTTCCACTAATCCAAGCTGGATTCAGAAGAGGACTTCAAACTAAGTGTATCATTGT
>NW_006922502.1:583506-586123 GCF_000298275.1 Orycteropus afer afer | reverse complement strand
TCATTTTCCTCTTCATATAACTCAACTTCTTGGATTATTTGCTCAGTATACAAGTTGAATAAATATGGTGAAAGGATCCAACCCTGATGCACTGCCTTCTTGATTTTGAACCATGTCATATTCCTTTGTTCTGTTCAAACAATAGCCTCCTTTTCTACGTACAGATTCCTCATAAGTACAATCAAGTGCCCTGGAATTCCCATTCTTCTCAATGTTATCCATATATTTTTTAAGGTTCATACAATCGAATGCCTTTGCATAATCAATAAAACATAAGTAAAATCTTTTTGGTATTGTTTATTTTCAGCTAAGATTCATCTGACATCAGCAATGATATCCCTCATTCCACATCCTTTTCTGAATCCAGCTTGCATTTCTGGAAGCTCTCTGCAATATACTGCTGCAACCGTTTTGGAATTATCCTCAGTGAGATTTTAGTTGCATGTGATATTAATGATATTGTTCAATAATTTGCACATTCTGTGCAATCACCTTTCTTTGGAATGGGTACAAATATGGATCGCTTTCAGTCAGTTGGCCAGATAGCTGTCTTCAAAACTCTTGGCATACCCAAGTGAACGTCTTCAGCAAGACATCTGTTTATTGAACATCTCAATGGGTATTCCATCAGTTTCTAGAGCTTTGTTCTTTGCAAAATCCTTCAGTGCAGCTTCAATTTCTTCCTTCAATACCATTGGTTTTTGATCATATGCCACCTCCTGAAAAGGATAAAAATCGACCAATTCTTTTCAGTCCAGTGACTCTGTGTATTCCTTCCATCTTCTTTTGATGTTTCTTGCATCATTCAATATTTTGCTCATAGAATCTTTCAATATTGCAACTCAAAGTTTAATTTTTTTTTCCTTAGTTCTTTCAGTTTGAGAAATGCCAAGGATGTTTCTGCCTTTTGTTTTTCTAACTCCTGATCTTTTCACATTTTATTATAGCAATTAGCTTTATCTTCTCGAGCTGCTCTTTGAAATCTACTGTTCACCTCTTTTATCTTGTTATTTCTTCCATTTGCTTTAGCTACTCTCCATTTAAGGGCAAGTTTCCAAGTTTCAGAGTCTCTTGTGACATCCATTTTGGTCTTTTCTCCCTTTCTTGTCTTTTTAATGATATTTTGCTTTCTTCATGGATGATGTTCTTGATGTCATCTCACAATTCTACTGGATTTTTGTCACTGGTGTTCAGTGCATCAAATCTACTCTTTAAATGGTCTCTAAATTCAGGAGGGATATATTCAAGTTCATAATTTTGCTCTTGTGGACTTCTTTTAATTGTCTTCAACTTCAAGTTGAACTTGCATATGAGCAGTTGATAGTCTGTTCCCACAACGAACTCCTGGCCTTGTTTTGGCCAAAGATATTGAACTTTTCCATTGCCTCTTGTCACAGATGTAGTCAGTCTAATTCCTGTGCATTCCATCTGGTGAAGTTCACATGTATAAGCATGGCTTATAAAATATCCAGAATGGAGTAGTTGCATTTGCTGTTGTATGTTGGTGGATGTATTTGGCTGACAGTGATAACTCCTTCTGGTCACTGGTATCAGTGAACTTACTAATGGCTCAGCTACACTGTACTTCATTGAATGGAAGAAGCTTGGAACTCTAATCAATCTGACTCAACCAAGGTCCTTTACTCTTTAGGTCATAATCTCGAAGTAGGCAGAGGATTGTCCGGGCTAATCATAGTGATCATCATTTTTTCCATTTTTTCCATGGAATAAGCCTGGATTTAAACTAAAATCTACCATGTGTCTATAAGTTTGTAATATTTTAAGTTTTGGAGACTTAGGATATTTTCAGGATGGAGGGTCCCAGAAAAAGAGTGGTCCTGGCAAGGGTGTGCAGAGGAGTATCATTTTTCTTGCTTGGAGGGTGTTTCTGCTCTGGACTAAGCATTAGCTGGTTTCAGGTTGACAAGAGTGCTTTATTTAATTTCCTATGCGGGCATAAAGGAACTCTGGTGGTGCAGTGGGTAAATCATTGGCTGCAAACCAGAAGGTTAGTGGTTCAAACCCACCAACTGCTCTGAAAGAGGAAGAAAAGGCAATCAACTTCCATAAGGATTTACAGGATTGATTTCTCATGATGAGTTGGAAACAATTTGATGACGTTGGGTTTGATTTTATTTTATGCAGACATGTCTAAAACTCTCTCTTGTTGAAAGGATTTCTTATATATGCATTTCCCAAGAATATTTACACTTTAACTGGTAAGTTTTATGTTCTACCTTCAGTCCAGAACTATCTTTTCCTTTTTTTCAATGGGAGAAAGGAAGAAAGTTTTTCATGAGTTATTTCATTGTTACTGTTATTACTAGCTTCATGTATAGAAATTAGCAATCACAACTGTTGTTAGCTGACATTGAATCAACTCTGATTCATGGCATCTTTATGTATAAGAAAACAAAGCTTCCCCTGTTCTTACTTCTTCTTTATGATTATTGGTATCTTTGAACCTATTGTTGAGATTATTGTGTCAATTCATCTCGTTGAGGGCTGCCCTCATCTTCACTGAACATCAACTTTACCAAACATGATCCCCTCTTCTAGAAATTGGTCTTTCCTAATGATGTGTCCAATGTAAGTAAGACAAAAAACAAACAAACCG
>NW_006922502.1:582004-582671 GCF_000298275.1 Orycteropus afer afer | reverse complement strand
AACATATAAAATATTATAGTGTAAATATCTATCTGCCAGCTGTGAATTATGAAAATTATCCAAAGAAAAATATGGTATTTTGGATACCTGAACGATGAATCCAGCTTCAGGAGCAGAGGGTGCACATTTTTGGTGTTGTCACATGAAGTAGTTCTCACAGAAGTTTACTTTTATAAGATAAGCAGGCTCTTTATTTTTACATAGAAGAGATCTATGCAATTCAGACCCTGAAAGAAACTGAAAAACTTCTAATTAAAAAATTACATAGGGGAATCCTACAGTCTGATTGGGTCAATTGTTTCCTGGCCTCATTCTATGAATTAGAATTACTTCTTACTAATGACATCATAAAAATAAATTAAATAATATATTTTAATATCAAGGTTATCCAGGTTAATGAAGAACATGATACTCAAGCATCATTTAATGCACAGTTTATAACAGTTGAGCAACCATCCATGAGTAAAAGTAGGATAAATATGATGTTATCATTGCATTTAGTATTTTATATTTGATTGACTATGGAACAGTCTCTAGCATCATTTTTCTGTTGATTAATACTTCTTCTTTAATCTTCATAATTTGTAGATATTTTTATATCTGCATTCTGACCTGTTTTCATTGCTTTTTTCTTTTTATCTAATCACTCTTTTCCTTTTTAGTTTAT
>NW_006922502.1:577134-580794 GCF_000298275.1 Orycteropus afer afer | reverse complement strand
TTTTCTAATCCTGATAACATGTCCAAAGTACTTAAGACAAACTCTTTCTATCCTCGCTTCTAAGGAACATTCTAACTATACTTCTTATGGACAGATTTCTTTCTTCTAACAGTCCATGTTATATTCCATATTCTTTGCCAACACCATAATTCAAAAGTATCCATTCATCTTCAGTCTTCCTTATTTGTTGTCCATCTTTCACATGTACATGGATGATTGAAAATATCATGACCCTTGTCAGGAGTATCTTAGTCCTCAAAGTGATATATTTACTTTTTCACACTTTAAAAAGGTCTCTTGCAGAAGATTTGCCAGTGCAATACAACATTTGATTTCTTGACTGCTGTTTCCATAGTCATTGATGGTGATTCCAGTAAAATAAATTATTGACAACTTCTCCATTATGTTGCTTATTAGCCCACTTGTGAGGATTTTTGTTATCTTTCTGTTGAGGTGCATTCCACCCTGAAGTTTATAGTCAATAACTTTCGTCAGTAACTGTTTCAAGTCCTCTTCACTTTCAGCAAGGAAGCTTATGTTATCTGCATATTACAAGTTATTAACGATTTCTCCCCAATGCTATTGTTGACTATATGTTAGTTTTGTTCATTTTCTTGAATTATCTTCTCAGCATACAGACTGAATAAATACTGTGAAAGTACACAACTCTGGTGCACACCTTTCCTAATTTTGAACTACACAGTTGTGATGCAGTGAGTTCCTTGGTATGGCTTTTCTAGCCATAGTCCTTGTAACTCCCACTGGACTACTGGGTGGGAACAGGAAAATAAGGTGTGTAGAAATCTGATGCTGGGATTGGTCAGTTATTTTATTCTACCAGTCTTAAAATGAGCCTTCATTGAGGTAGAGAGGAGATCTCACTGCCACCAAGAGAGAAGAGCTGGAGGTGAAGTACAGGACATCCTTGGACTCAAGATCCCTGCACTGGACCTCCTTGGCAGAGATGCCCAGGGAGAGAAAGATGCCCTGGAAGAGACAGATGTCCTGGCAGAGACAGATGCCCTGGCAGAGAGACAGTCACAATGGAACCAAGAGACATGTGACTGAGAGATGGGCTTGGTGGCCTACAGAACAAGAAAGCTTAGTGCCCTTGAGCAGGAGTCTTGCTGACAGAGTAGGGTATGCCTAGTTGTACCTATCCTCAGAACTAAAAGGGTTTGTACCACTTGCCCAGGCAGGGCAGAGGCCAGGCTGAGAGGTCAAGGACCAGAGAGGCATGTCTGAGGGTGCAGCAGAGGGGAGACTGTCCTGATTGAAGAATTGTATCCTGAGCACATTCCTTAACTTGAATTGTAGCCTATTATTTCTCTAATAAACTCAGTAATTGTGAGCATTGTCTGTGAGTTCCATGTGGCCATTGCAATGAATTATCCAACCCAACAGAGAAAGTAGTGAGTGCCATGGGAGGGATGGTTGGTGTCAGAATTAGTAAAAGGTTGGAGGGTGGCGGCATGTCTCGCCTCATAGGAATAAGTGTAGGGCTGTTGATAGTGATTCTGTCTTCCTCTTATAAAATTAGAGGAGGTCAGAAGATGTCACCTCCATGACCTTTTTGCAACAGTATCTCCTTGTTCTTTATGAAAGACTTCCTCTTGATCTGTATATAGGTCCCTCAAGAGCACAATTTTAAGTTCTATAATTCCTATTCTTTGCAATATTTACTGTAACTTTTTATGATCCACAGAGTCAAGTGCTTTTGCATAGTCAATAAAAGAAAGATATTCTCTGTTTCAGTCAAAATCTAACTGACATCACCAATGATAAACCTCGTTCAATGTCCTCTTCTGAATCAAGCTTATTTTCTGACAGTTCACTGTGGATGCTTTGCTGCAACTATTTTTGAAATATGTTAAGCAAAACTTTATTTGCCTATGGTATTAATGATATTGTACCATAATATCCATATTCTGTTAGATCACATGTCTTTGGAATCACACAAATATGGATTTCTTCCAGTCAATTGGCCATGTAGCTATCTTATTTTCTTGGCAGAAACAATTGAGTACTTTCATCATTGCATCCATTTGTACATACATCACAATAGATATTCCATCAATTCCTGGAGCCTTGTTTGTAACTAATTCCTTCAATGCAGTTTGGATTATTCCTTCAATACTATAATTTCTTGATCTTATGCTACTTCCTGAAATGGTTGAATGATGACCAATTATTGTTGATGGAGTGACTCTGTATATTCCTTCCAGGATAGAAAGAAGAGGTAAATAACAATTTGGTTATATTAAAATTTCAAGCAAAGAGATTTTATGGAAAATGTCATAGATTGAGAAAATAGAGCAAAAGAGTAAGATGTCTTTATTTTCTAGAGATAAAAGCAGTTTGTAGAAGTTAACCTTGGAGCTATGATATGGAGAGTAAAAAAGCTCTAGCAGTTGATACCTTAGACTAATAAGCTATGTTAGTTCTTTTTCTCTCTCCTTGCAGATATGCATATTGATGATGATAATAATAATGGTACATTAGCAAAAATAATTTTTAGTGCTTAATATATACAACCACCACTGATCTGTCAGTCTGTCATACTGTGGTGGCTTACATGTTGCTATGAGGTTGGATGCAATGTATTTCAAATATCAGCAGGCTCACACATGGTGGAAAGGTTTCAGCAGAGTTTCCAGAATAAGACAGACTTGGAATAAAGGAGAGACCATCCACTTCTCAAGGAACTGACAAGTGAAAACCTTATGAATAACAGTGAAAAACTGCTATATTACTGTAAAACTGTATGACTGGCCATGAAATATTGTCTGATATAGTGTCATAATATGAATCCTTCAGGTCAGAAAACACTCAAAATATGACTGGAGAAGAACTGCTTCCTCAGAGTAGAGTCAACCTTAAGGATGTTGATGGAGAAAAACCATTAGGACTTCCATTTGCTGATTTTTAATGTTTCAAAATGAGAAGAAATGGCTCCAAATATCAGTTAGTGAGGAGAATAAGGAATGTATGAAGTACAAATATAGGAAAATTGGAAGTTGTCATAAATGAAATTGGAATGCATAAAGATAGATATCCTAGGCATTGGTGTGCTAAAAGGGACCGGATTTGACCATTTTGAATCAGAAAACCATATGATCTACTATACTGGGAATGACAGATTAAAGAGGAATGACATAGAAATCATCATCACAAAGAATGTTTCAAGATCTATCCTAAAGTATAATACTGTCAGTGATAGGGTAATATAGATACTCCTCCAAGGAAGACCAGTAAATACTACAATTATTCAAATTTATACACCAACCAGCAAAGCCAAAGATGAGGAAATTGAGCATTTTTACCAATTCATGTAGTCTGAAATTAACCAAAAATGCAATCAAGATGTGTTGATTATCACTGATAATGAAAATGCAAAAGATAGAAACAAAGGAGAATCACCGGTAATTGGAAAATATGACATTGGTGATAGAAATAACACTGGAGACCTCATGATAGAATTTTGCAAGACCAAAGACTTATTCATTGTAAATACTTTTTTTTTATACAGCATAAATGGTGGCCTAGAAATGTGGAGTTCACCAGATGGAATACACAGAAATCTGATCAACTACCTCTGTGGAAAGAGGTGATGGAGAAGCTCAATACCTTAAGCCAAAACAAGGTCAGGAGCTTACTGTG
>NW_006922502.1:569109-575929 GCF_000298275.1 Orycteropus afer afer | reverse complement strand
AATCTCTTTTATGAACCCTTTCTAACCTCAGCAATCAAACTCTTTTATTTATTTATTTTTCCTCTCTTTCTATGTGTAAACACAGAACCCTATTCTGACTTTTATGGGAACACTTATAATACTAGGAAGAATCCTATATTTAAATCCCTGCCCTTCCTGGAAGTTCTTTGAAGTCAGAACAATGCTTCCTTGTTGCTGATACTCATAGAGTCTGCCTATGACAGAGCCTAGCACCTAGCAGAGGCTTACTAAATAAATGAAAGCTGGAATGAATGAGAAGGGTTGTAGATGTGACTGGGATAGACTATCTTCAGTATATCCCTGCTATAAAGGGGGATGGTGGTGGAAAACTTAACTGAAGGGGAACATAAGAACACAACTGTTTATCTCCTTAGCCTTTCCACTGCCAAATTTATGGTATAATTTAATTGTGCCATGAGTCTAAACAGCTACAAAGCCTAAAACAGAGGGTTTACATTGTGTTTGTGCCCATGCCAGAGCTTTAATCTAATACCCACAAGTAGAAAAGTCTGAACTGAAGTAGCTGACGACTGTCACTCACAGCTATTCTATGTTCCCTAAAGATGCCTGGAAAGCCAGATTTGAGGGGGTGGGGTGGGAGGGAGAGAGCAAAGCAATGAGAAGGAAATAGGGAGTGAGGGTGAAGTGTGAGAAAACCAGGAGGGCAGAAAAGGCAAGAAAATTAGCTGCCATGCTTAAAAGTTTCCATTTTTCAAATAACTTTTTAATCTAATTCACATAATATCAAAAGTTAAGATCTATTTCCAAGGTACTGTAATATACTGTAGAACAGCATAAAAAAAATGTGATAAATGATTATCTTCCTATTTTATCTTTTATTTTTTTCTTATAAA
The DNA here is from genome assembly GCF_000298275.1 of Orycteropus afer afer. NCBI lineage: Eukaryota > Metazoa > Chordata > Mammalia > Tubulidentata > Orycteropodidae > Orycteropus > Orycteropus afer. The sequence goes on along the minus strand of NW_006922502.1, from coordinate 575,054 downwards.
TATTAAAACCAATTAATTTAATTACCATAACCAAGCATGAGTGAGCATTGGCTGGGTCCAGATGAATTGCCATTCCTTGCCTGACCTAAGGGTTAGCCTTCAGCCTCCAGGTGAAAACCTGGAGGCAGAAGCTGGCCCATCTCCTTGCAGTTCATAGAGGTGTGCAGCCTGTCACACTGCTCATTTTCTGATATACAGGCTTTGCTCTTCCCTTAGGGAATGGGATTCTGACAGACACTTTATCTCAACACATTGAGTCTCATATGAAATTGTCATTTTCTCTTGTTGCCTTGCTAGTTAGCTCAGTACTATGAAGCAACACACAGAGTGAAATTTTATATTGAAGTCAAGCTAGGAGACTGTTGTTTCAGGGAAAGTGACCTGTTTTATACACATTGCTGAAAAAAATCAAGGCGAACATGGAAAGGGCAGCAAAGTTTGGCCATTGCACAATAAAATGAAGTGCATTATTTATTCACCTCTTTGTGGGTGCTCTGAGGAAGGAAGATGGGACAATTTATTTCTGTAAAGATTTACCACCTTGAAAACCCATTGGAGGTTGCTATGAGTTGGAATCAACTTGATGGCAGTGGATATTGTGGGTGTAGGTGCCATTGATGCTGACTCACAGTGACCTCATATACAACAGAACAAAATGCTGTCAGGTTCTATGCCACCCTCATAATCATGTCTATATTTCAGCCTATTGTTGCAGCCATTGTGGAAATGCATCTCATTGACAGTCTTCCTCTTTTTCACTGAATTTCTACTGTATGAAGCATAATGTCGTTCTCCAGGGACTAGTTCCTCCTGGTAACATGTACAGAGTATGTGAAATGAAGCCTCATCATCAGGTTTTTGAGAAAGAAAGTATGCCTTCAAAACTTCCAGACACTTAGCTGACTCCTGCCACCCTCAGCTATAGAAAAACCTAGGTTTATTTACAAAGACATTGTTGTTGTCATTTGCCCTTAACTTGGGCCCGACTCATAGCGACCCCTCCTTGGGTTTCCGACGCAGTATCACTGCGGAAGTAGATTGTCCACCCTTCCTTCTGAGGAATGGCTGTTGGGTTTGAACTGCCAGCCTTCTGGTTAGCAGTCAAATGCCTTAGCCACTATGCCACCAGAGCTCCTACAAAGACATTGGATGGGCAATAATATGGCTAGGAGACTCAAGTCAAATTTGAGTGTGCAGATGTCACAAATAAAAACATGGAAATAAATGTAGTTTCTATATTGAATAAAGAGAACTGACCAACCACATTTTTTTACTGCAAGGCACCTTCAGGCAGGGGATTGGATGACTCTTTTCTGGTGCAATATCTAGCTCCAAATAAAATTCTTACATACAATGACAGCTGATGGATACCCAGAAATAAAATCAGCAGCTCACTATAGACTGAAGTAGGAGCTCTGGTGGCGTAGTGCCTAAGGCACTTGACTGTTAACTAGAAGACTGGCAGTTCAAACCCACCAGCCACTCCTCGGAAGGAAGATGGGGCAATCTACTTCAGTAGTGATATTGCCTCAGAAACCCAAGCACTTAACAACAACAACAACAAATAGACTGAAGTACAACAGTTAAAAAGAAAAGAAAAGAAAAGAAAAGAAAAACCTGTATGTAAATTGTATGTAAAAGTCAAGGAAAGGTTTATATGTTGTTGTTGTTGTTATGTGCCGTCAAGTCGACCCCGACTCATAGCGACCCCTCTTTGGGTTTCCGAGGCAGTATCACTACGGAAGTAGGATTGCCCAACCTTCCTTCTGAGGAGTGGTTGGTGGGTTTGAACCGCCAGCCTTCTGGTTAGCAGTCAAGTGCTTTAGCCACTATGCTACCAGAGCTCCAAGGTTTATATACAGAAGGAAATTTTCTTTGGTGGTTTCCAGGGGTGGGAGGGGAGCAGAGGAAAACACTGTTAGGTAGGTAGAGATAAGCATTTATTTGAGTGAAGAGACGGGCAACATACCAAATGTGAGTGATCAACATGTTGGCATTGAGGAAGAGAAAGACATAGAGAGGTACATGGGAATTGCAGACAACAAAGATAAACCCTTTTGCACATAAAGTACTGCATTGTCAGTGAAGACAAACATGATTATATGGGTGGATAGATGGGTAGACAGGCTGAACTATTAGGTATGCTTATGCAACAGGGAGTATACCCCAGACAATGTATAGGGTTGGCAGAAAATGGTTCTACAAGTGTATTTGCATGTTCTGTAAGAATTCCCAGGTGTATAGTAGAACTGACAAGGGACAAGGCTATAGTCACTTCTTGATCCAGCCAGCTACCCAGAGAGAGTGAGTAGTTGAACCTGTGGGTTCGGGGCCATAGTCACAGGGGACATCAAGCTCAGTTGGCATAATATACTACACAAAACACTCTTCCACCTCCTACTTTGGTGAGTAGCAACTGGGATCTTAAAAGCTTACAAGCAGCCATCTAGTTGCAGTGATGGGTCTCTCCTTGTCAAGAGCAAAGAAGAATGAAGGCAACCAAAGATTCATGGAAACAATTAGTCCTAGTGACTGGTACACCATGAGATCCTCAGCCTATATGAATATGAGACCAGAAGAACTAGATGGTGTCTAGCTACCACTGTCAACCACTTGGAGTGGGACCTATGTAGGAGATCTTGGCGAGAGAGGGAGAACAATGTGGAACAAAACTCAAAGTCATTTGGAAAAAAAGGTGGGGGACCAGGTTTGCTGGTCTAATAGAGCCTGGTGGAACCCCTGAGACTGGCCCTTAGGTGCCCTTCAGGTCTGGAATTGAACCCACACCTGTGGCTTCTAGCACAACAAAAGACAGGCATATGAGTTGAACATTTATTTATCTGAGGTAGATACACTCCTTAGAGAGAACAATCTTGGGAGAAAGAAGGGCTGTTTATGCACAGGGGTAAAGCTCGGAGGGCAGGAGTGCATGGAGGGATGAACACAGGAAAGAGGTAACTATCAGGAGGAGGTAGGAGGGGAGCTGTTGCATTGGGGTAAATTGTAATCAATATCATGAGACAAAATGTATGTGAACTGCTGTATGGAAAGTGAATTTTCTCTGTAAACTTTCACTCAAATCACAACTAAAATAAATAAATAAATAACACTGCATGTGCACATAGAGATACCAATTGCTATTTTATTTCCTAATTCTTTAGCGTGTGTTGACACACAAGAATCACTAAACGTCAAAGTAAAACAAAAAAGTCAAATACAAAATAAGAAAGCCAACCAAAGCAATGAAACTTTTAAGGTGTAAAAGTAACATGGGTGAAAAAAAAAAATAATAAAAAAGATCCCAGTGGAAAGAGAAATGATAGAGGCATACATGTGGAAACTATAAATAATGCTATATTACATTGTTACTAAATACTCACCTAGTGAAGGATTGTGGTGGATCACTGAGCTTTGCCTATTAAACAGAGCTATGTAAAATAACTAATTATGCAACCTGAGAAATTAAGAAATAATAGTAAAACACTGTGTATGGCAGTATAAAAGTGAAGTCCAGAAGAAAAAGTCCAATTTCTTGAAATTAATTTCCTCTGACGAGAAAGAATGGAAAGTGCGGAGAAGTAAATAGTCTATTACATTTGCCTATAAACTTTGCAAAACATTTTGAAATTTCAAACTTTATATAAGCATAACTTTAATTGAAAAAAATATATAATTACAATTTATACATGGTTACATTAAAGTTCAGGTGCCATCAAGTAAAGAAACAAACTGAAAGTCATCTATAGTAAAATACCTACCTTACTATGTGCCAAATGCTGTGCCAAATATAGATGGTCCCTAAATTTAGGTGGAATATAGTGAAGGTCATACTTTGGCTCTGGTGGACTTGGTTTAATTTTCTTCATCTTCAACTTGTACTCACATACGAGTAACTGATGGTCTGTTAGGCAGTCAGCTTCTGGCATTGTTCTAATTGATGATATAAAGCGTCTTCATTGTCTCTTTGCACAGATATAGTCAATTTGTTTCCTTTGTATTCCATGCAATGATTTCCATATGTATAGTCACCACTTAATGTTTTGAATAAAGGTATTTGCAATGATTAAGTCATTGATTTTGTAAAATTCTGTCACGAGATTTTGTAGTTAAGATTGTGTGTCAACTTGGCTGAACCGTGGTTTTGAGTTGCTTGGCAGCTGAATATAGTTATTCCCCATGATGAGATAGTAATCACTTCTATGGTGGAATCTGCTGTGAGCAGTGAATTAGTTGTCTTTGGGGTGTGCCTTTCTTCCCTTTTGGGTTTCCAAGGCAGTAAATCTTTACAGAAGTAGATTGCCCAGTCTTCCTTCCACGGAGTGGCTGGTGGATTTGAACCACCAGCCTTCTGGTTAGCAGTCAAATGCCTTAGGCACTATGGCACCAGAGCTTCTTTCCAGTGTATATGGGGAAGCTTTATACAAAATCTCTATCTTTTTGGCACATTTGAATCCTTCATTTCACTGAGTCTTCATCTTCAGTTTCTGGACTTGAATCAGTGGTCTGTCTTGTTCCCTGTTGATTTTGGGATTGTGGCATTCTCCTTGCTGCCCTTGAGTTCATCAGCCTCAGCAGCTTCCAGCTCCAGTGGGCCTGGAATAAGAGGCAGAGCTAAAGCCCAAGGTTGAGGGGCCTTCACCCTGCCCCTAGAGCTGGGACTCAGAATTTGGACTTCTAGCCTCCTAAACTATAAGGGAATACATTCCTCATTGGTAAAGCCATCCACTTGTGGTATTTCTGTTATAGTAGCACCGGAGAACCAAGACAGAATCTCTGCTGTCATTTCTATCACCAACTACAGAACCTGCTTCTATGTTTGCAATTTTTGCACTACAGTCACCAGTAATTATCAATGTATCTAGATTACATGTTTGGTCAATTGTAGACTGCAGAAGTTGATAAAAACCTTCAATTTCTTCATGTTTGGCACTAGTAGTTGGTGTGTAAATGTGAATAATAGTCATATTAATTAGTCTTCCTTGTAGGTGTATGGATATAATACTATCACTGACACTGACAGCATTGTGTGTAAAGATAGATCATGAAATGTTCTTTTATATACATATATATATATATATATATACACACACACACACAAATATGTATATGTTTATTTATAATATATATATATTTCCTGATATGGTTGAAAGTTTACAGAGCAAATTGGTTTTCCATTCAAGAACCCATGCACATTCTGTTTTGTGACATTTACTACAATCTCCATACAGTAGCAGCATTCTTCCCACTTCCTCCCTGCACACACCACTTCTCTTCATCCTTCTTTCCCATTCCATCACTCCTCCCTAACTCTATCTACCCCTGGGAAAATACTATTCCCTTGATTTCATATGCTTGATTTTTTCTAATGAGTGTATACCCTCCTGGTATGACTGTTCACCTTATAGTGAACAGTCTGTTCAGTTTGATAAGGATATGACACCATTTGTCTTCAATTTGTCATTCCCGTGATACTAGACCATACGATTGTCTGATTCTAAAAGACCTATACCAGTCCATCTCAGCTCACTGAAGCCTAGGATGTTAATCTTTATTCATTCCATTTGGTATTTGACAACTTCCAATTTTCCCAGATTCATGCTTCGTACATTCAACATTCTGATTATTAATGGATGTTTGTAGCCGTTTCTTCTCATTTTGAGTCATGCCTCATCAGGTCCATCCACATCATTAAGCTACTTTGGTGCAACAGCTCTTCCCCAACTGTATTTTCAGGGTCTTCCAACTTGAAGGGCTCATCTTCCAGCACCGTAAAGATAGGGTTCTGCTGCTATTCATAAGATTTTCATCAGCTTTTTTTTTTTTTTTTAGAAGTGGATCACCAGGTCTTTCTTTGTATTCTTTCTTGGTCTGGAAGTTCCACTGAAACCTGTTGACTGTGGGTGACCCTGCTGGTATTTGAAATAACAGTGGAACCTCTGGTGACA